>NC_089796.1:77168862-77218862 GCF_040412425.1 Macrobrachium rosenbergii
GCACAATTAATGTTTTATTAATTCATCCAGCTTCGTTGCTCTTGCAGCGCAAGAAAATATATAAAAATGTATTTGCATTAGTTGATGTTTTAAAGTACAACAAATTGTTCTGCAGGTTTGAATCCAAGATATTCCTAGTTATTTTGCAATTACCAACGAGACAAACGAGTAAATACGAGTAAAACCATATTCGACCCTCATTTCGAACAAAATCTGAATTTAAACAAGACATAAAGGTAGCATAACTTGTGCAAAAGTTACAAAAATAACCCCCGGTGGCATCAGGCCAAGCGACAAACAAGAGCCGTAAAGCAGAGTTCGAAGAGTATGACCGACCTACCAAATGATGTAGACTCAATTTTTTGTTCACTCTCAAAATATTCTGCTTTCTGCAGTTCATGCGTAGCTGTGCATGATATTTCAAAGACCAAACATTTGCTGATTAAATGGATAAAACCAATATTAGATGTCGAATCTTTTCCAATATCTAGACCATATATATATATACAACAAAAACAGGATATTTGATTTGACTTTGAAATCACATTTCTTTCCGGTTGATCACTGCCGATAAACAACGGTTTTCTTATGGTTTGTTTAATTTTTAAGACTTTTTACGTTCCAAATAAAACTTCTTTCTCCAGATCTACCACAGCAGGAATATTTCCGTGTTATGAAAATAGTTTTATGATACAGGTAATTATTTTATAAAAGCTATTTTGTCATTTTATTTTATTTTAATATTATTTAAATATTATTATAATAATTATATAATTAAAATTAATGTAAATAAACTAATATACAAGATTTTAATGCATTTTTGCTTCATAGCAACACGGTTTTAATTTCATTCGTGTCGACTCGCCCCAGTAGTATACAGACGGGCGCCTGTCAACTGCGATTTGAAAGGGACCGAAATGTATGTATTAATACAACAGTTAATATGCCTTCATTTTTATTCATGTTATCATGTCATAACCTCAGAATTCAATTAGGTGGATTTTTTTAAATTTTTACTGTAAGCTGTAACTGCAAAGCTAGAATAATGTTCAAAATATACGTAATGGTTAATATGTAGTGACTCATTAAGCTGTCAAAGCTGAAACCAACACAAGAACAGTTACAGACGGCCTCTGTAAGTTATTTAAGCCGAAATGTAATTCGGATGAAGGCTTTAGAGTTTAGAACCTTTAAATTTGCTGCTCGAAGGCTATACGGTAAGCTCCCACTTGATATCAGGGCTGGAAATAGTAAATATAAGAAAAAAAAAGTAAGATTCCATTTTCAGAGTTCTATTCTGACAGTTTGAATTTGACAGGTAGTGTGGATTACGACGTACCCAAAACAAAAGATAAATAAATAAGCAGAGACTTTATCTTTATACATATGACGAGTTAAATTTTGGGTCTCGGAGAGCGGAATCAACAGTAAAAATAAATATTAAAATGTGATTTTCATGTAATATGCTAATGATAGTTTTAGATGGTGAAACCCCCTAATATCCCATAGGGTATTTCTACCCACAGTTCCGGGCTACCAACTGGGGCAGCCAGGATGTTTAGGTGGGGGAAAATGCAAAGGGATTGAAATGAAAGTATGTGTTTAACCCATTATATTAAGCACTTCTTACAAGAATGGGAAATTGCCGTCGAATAGGCTAGAAGTATAATAGGTTGAAGTCGAATTAGTGACACTCTGAAGGGAAAGTAACCTTAAAGTTGGTAATAAGATTAAAGAACCTACAAGTGAAAGAAATATTAAATAACGTGACACCATTGTTATAATTTATAAAAGGAATAACTAACGAAAGGTTAGAATTAGAAAATCATTTCACTTTGATAGATTCAAAGCTTTGCACCAAACACTAGTACTGTAGTGCCCAAACTGTGTTTGTGGAATAAGAGCTGAGCGACCAGGAACCAACCTAACCTGAGCTGGGGCACTGGGTCGCTTCCTGGCCAAGGATGCCTCACCCACCCCTGCTGAATGCCCCCCATCAAACCTAACCTAGGGCATCAGGTTTTACCAAAAAGTGGGAGGCAGCCTCCCCGTGCCTCCATCCCTGACTAATGTAACTTTGTCACTTTAAAGCATTCAGTAAACCTTCCCTTAATTACAGTCAGAACTTGCTGAAGTATCAGTGGGTGTTAGAATACACCCTTGTGTTTCACTTTTGTTTTTTCAAAAATACACCCTTGTGTTTCACTTTTTTTTTCCCCCCACCCAAAAACCCCAGTTCCCACAGTGGTCTCCCCATCATTTCAGGACATAAGAGGGGTACAATATCTCTAAATCTAGGCTGACTAATTTGCCACTGAAAAAAATATCAGAAAATTTTGGATTATACCCACTGAAAGAGGAAAATGAAATGTTCAACTCCACAACTTCATTATAGTTTAAAGTCTGATTAACCAACACTCAAAAAATCTTACTGTAACACCAATCAGCACTTGGAGAAGTATCATGGGAATCTTAGAATCCTTGTATTTCCCTCTTTCGCATTTTCCCCCAACCAAAAACCTCACTTCCTACTGTGGCTCCCTATGATTTTAAGATATATAAAAGGTCCAGTATCTTTAAACTACTACTGTAATATGTTACTGAAATGAATGTCAGAAACTTTCGTATAGGAGAATTCAAAGCAACAGCCAAAATTGGTTTTTGACCCATACAGATTTTGGGGCGAGTTCCCAAAATTTGCCTGTGGCAAAGCACATACAGAATGATTTGGATAAGATATTGTTTTTCTTTTATTGTTTATTATGAATTTACTTTAAAAAAGTGTAGGTGAAGCATGAATAAAATTACAGGTGATTGGTTTACAATGCTGCTTTTGCAGCATAAAAGCAGTTTTGATATCACTACTGTAGAGGATGAATTTGGAGTTGACCAGTAGGCATGGTTTGACCCTGTTGCTTATAGCTTCATAAATGAATGAGGATTTAGTTTTGTAGGTCTAATTGCACTTGTTACAGCTTGTAGGCCTAGAAGTATAGACTGATGTGTGACAATTAAGGTTTGTAAGTTAGTAAGATTTCTATAAATTTTATAAGTGGCTGGTATTAATATCCATAATAAAAACAAAATATTAATTTTAAATTAGACACAATAAAATAATTATGCCCTCATTCTTATCCAATGAAGTTGAAAAAAATTAGTTAGCTATAGAAAATTGTTTGTGATTAACTGGTGCTGAACAAAATGCTCAGAAATGTTCCATAAGAGAAATCTAAATACTGTACATGACAGGAGGCATTGATTATATACATGACAATAATGATTCAAGTACTGTTATAGCGCATTAAGACAGACAATGCATCATCTGCCTGTTACTGTATTTTGAATTATACACACTGTACTTTGTATTTATGGCATTTTTGTCATTTTGAAGCTGAGTTCTGGTACAGTACTTTAGTGTAGTGTAGTAGGTGTAAAATGAAAGAAAAAGGAAAAAGTCATAATGACCCAAAGTTTGATAAAAAATTGTCAGTGGCTGAAGTCATTTGTTGCTACAAGACTCTCAAGGGCTGGGAATCTGATTATGTCATTCAACACCATCGGAACCTAAAAGGCTTAGTTGCTGAAGGTGGGTTAGTGGTGGGGTACCCTTGTGTGCAGACATCTCATTTATGTGCCCTGACTTGCTGTTGAAGTTACATTTGTTGAGGATTGATTATATATTTCTGGACTTCAGTTGTAATTGATCGTGGATGCTGTTCAAGCACAAGTGGAAGCTATGATTGTACAGCATAGATTTGTTGGCCACAGTAATATGTATGTGTAGTTGTTTTATGTTCCTCTACTCTGGGCCTCACCAATTTTTGTTTTTTGGGGATGGATTTGTTGTAAGAGAAATGTGTTTACCGGGTCACCTTCATAGCGATAAAAGCAGTTGCTTGTGTCATTAGGAGGTAAGAGGGCTCGTTTGTCATTTATATAACTTTTTGGCTTTTTTCTGTGTTTTTGCTAAAAACCCCTACCATTCCCTTTTTTTTAATTCTTCCAGGCTTCCCAGTCTGATGGCACATGGTTGAAGGAGTCCTAGCCTATAATTTCTGCTCAGGGTATGATAGGTGCTCATCCAGCGGTTCTTCTCTTCCTATGCTTGGAACTTAGGGTTTGACATTAAGGTGTTGGGAATACCTGAAGGCTATGTTGCCTTATCTGGGCCTTTCATTGGATCTGTTCTTGTGGTTCCTTCACAGAATACAGTACCCAGCTGTGGCGTAGTGGTCTCCTGCTGCTGTTCCTGCTTCAGGGGTCAGTGCTGTTGACCCATTTTTTGCTATTGTGGCTCCAGATAGGAAAACCCCTGTGGTGCCTCCCTCCATTTTTACTTCTGGACTTCTTCAGATACCCACTTTGGCATTATCCTTTGATATGATAGAAGAGAATAACAAAAAGGTCCATTCATAAAAAGATGAAGAGCTGTATGCTTGCTGCCTCTTCCTCATCTTATTGTCCTTATCTCTGAACTGTAGGAAGTGAAAGAAGAGGTCCCAGAAGTCGTCTCCTTGCAAGAAGTCTTGCAAAGCTTCATGCAAGTATTGCTCATCCTCAAAGAGGGAGTTATCTTCAATACGTGTGCAAGTTAGTGCTCCTGGCTGCTTTCCATAGCTGGCTGTTGGTTCACACTTGGTTGCACAATTGGGGAGTCTAGGTTTGTAGGGAATGGTTAAGATTATTGGCAGTCAGTCCCTTTGACTTCAGCATGTGGTTCAATACCTGGCAGTTACCCATCCTTGGTTCTATCACTATTAAAACACTAAAAGCAATTTGTTCCTACACAAATACAAACCTTCATTCTTTACATAGGATTTTACTGTGAGCACAATGTAGATACAGCCATTTAAACTTGTTAACAAGGTAGTTAACTCTTTGACAGTAGGAAGCCACACCCACCTGTCATTCTGCACTCCACTTTGCTTCCAACCATTGCCGTGTGTTGATGTCACTCTCTGATTCTCTACCTGACCTTTTGCTGTTTAGCTTGCTTAATAAATCTTGAGTACTGTATTTTGTATCCTTTCTTTGGTTTTGACTGTATCATGACCCAAGCATCAGGCATGCCCATTTCCTCTAGAGGAAGGAAGATTGTTTATGTTTATGAGGCATTGCCCTAATAGGGACAAACCTTGTAATAAATTCCAGTTTTTAGAAGAAGTGGAGCTACACTCATATTTTCCTGTAACAAAGATAGCCTTTGACCGGTGTGTTGAGATTGGACTTCTGAATATTGGGTTAAAGTTTGTTTTGAGGGGAATACTTTTCTTCCCTCTTCCAGGCTTCGGCCTTTTGATGTTACTCCCAATAGGTGGCTCCCCCTTTGGTGTTTCTAATTGAACATGTTTCAGCAGAGAATCCCTGTGGGGGAGAGGATGGTCACTATTATTTGTGTAGAGGCCTCTTCCTATTTTAAGGAAGTTTTGCTTCAGTTAGCACTCTCGTGGGATGAAAGGAAGTACCTCATACTAACCCAATTTCTATGTCAGGTGCTTCAGAGGCCGAGAAACTCTGGGCATTGTGGCCTTCTCTGGGTCCCTAGGGAGAGCCCAGTATCTCTGCTTTGCTTGGTCACCTCTCCTTCAGGAAGATGACCCTGGCGATGACTATGACTGACAATAACGACTTCCATGGTCACAGTCTACTGGCTCTTTGACTGCCCTCACCTTTACGATGACCTTGCACGCACCTTTAGTAGTGAGTCTCAGAGTTTTTCTCCTGTCTGGGGGCAGTACTCCTCCAGATGCTTTCCTCAGCATTAACCTTGGCAGTAGGATCAGATAAGAAGAAGCCAAAAATGCATAGGAGGAAGTCGTCATTGTCATCTTTGTCTTCTACTTCCTCATCTGGTTCTTCTTCCTCTTCACCTTCTTCCAACGCTTCCAAGGAGAGGAAGAAGAAGGCATCTTTGCCTGGCCTTCCCACACAAGAAGTCTCACAAGACCTCTAGAGGTTAGCCATTGTCTGCGGAGAAGATTGATGGGGATCACATTAGCAGAGCCTCACACACCGCTGGACCTGGTGTTTCACGCACCAGTTCACTGTTATGTCAACCCAGGGTTCCCCGGAAGCCAGGCATACCGGCACAGCTAGGTTACCTGCACCGATTTTCATTGCACCCTGCCAGAAAGTCCCAGAATGGTCAAGGGAAGATTTAGCCCACAGACTCACATTCTCCACCCCACCCCTTGCTCTACCCCAAGAGTGGGCGTTGTTCTGCAAGGCCCCTCTACAATCCTGCTACTATTTTGGACTTTGCTAACAAGCCCAGGGCACCAGCAGCTAGAGCAGCAACATTTGCCAGCCAGGGTTCATCCATACAGTGACATCCACTTGAACGATGGCACACAGATACCTGCCCCTAAGCCTGTGAATTATCAGAAATAGTGTAAGAATTAATAAAGAGAACACCTTTTTGTTCGTTTTGTAAATACAAATCATCACCTTTCATTTAGAGGTATCCTTCCTTGCAAGCTGAATTCAGTTGTTGAACTTGGTAACAAGGTAGTTAACTGGTGGTTTAGAGGGGGTGAGTGAGAAAATACCCCTCACTTACCTACAGTTACAAGCCATGTTTCTTTCAGCTGCAAGGACAAAGCAGGCCGGTTGAGGTAGGTATAAAGTATAAAGGACTAAAAATTTATTCTGTATGTTCCCACAGAAGTACTAACCATCTCCTTTTATATAGGAGACTTACTTTCTAGGTGGCAGGTAGCCCCTATGCACTGACTGGAATTGAATGCCACCTGGAAATGTCACGCTCCAAGTTGCACAAGCAGGCTGGGTAAGTCATGACTCCTGTAACCGTCTAATGGTCGGGTGAAAAGGTAGACGGCAGTAGGTCCCTGGGGAACAGTACCCTTCATTGCAGAAGGGTACTCTGGCAAGGAAAAACATTGCAGAAGTATGAAATCCCTGATAAAGGATTTCAAGATGTTATATAGCTTCTTCTTTGGCCAAGCCCAAGTTATTCCAGCAAGTACCTTTACCTGTGCTCCCCTTTCATGTTGAAATTGAGAGTGGAGGGAGGCGCATCTTAGGCATTAAGCTAAGATTAGGAGCTCAAAGTGAAGGTACCTGTATCTAGTCTGACCCAGCTTAAACTTCAGCACATATGATGATTTAAAAAAAAGTACAGTTGCTCTTTATTAGTCCCCCAGATAGGTAGAAAAAAAAAAAAAGCCTAGTCACACTATTCATCTCAGAAGTTTACACTAAGAAGTACTTGGGTAAGATACTTCTCTTTCCAAGCTTAGCTGCTGCCCATACAACCAACTGATCAACCATCACAGGTCCCGAGAAAATATATAGGGGCCTCTGATAGAATTAGGGAAGGGATGCCTTCAACCTAGACTCCTGCCTTCAGTACACAGATGACTACATGGTTCATCAAAAAGGACTCAAGACAGTTTGCGCCCAGACTTCACATACCCTTGAATGAGTATAGAGGGAGATGTCCTCCTCAGAGGAGTCACAAACTCACTGGGAACTAAACAAAGTCAGAGAAGGCCGGGTAATCTCAGACGTCCATACTATAATAAGACGAAAAAAAGGAGGTGGTATACCAAACTAGGAGCCCTGATCCTTAGGAAGTAGTTTCAGCTCAGATTGAGTGTAAGACACGTCCTGTTTGAAACCACCGATCAGAGTCTTAGAAGTAGGGTCAGAGGAAGACTTGAATCTCTTGTCAGGAATTGACGAGTCCTGAGATTGTACTCCAAGCTCAGGACAGGAGAGGAAAGTGAGAGAGGGAGACCCTGTTCTCCCAAAACCAAACTAGATTCCAGGAAAACTTCTTGCTACTTTTTGCTGAGAATAAACTGGAGAAACAGACCATCAGGGAGAACGAAATACTTGAATGAGGCTTTGCCCAAAAGCTGTTAAGGCATTTGGGCTAGTCTGTGAAGGACAGGTCTACCTCCCATTTGAAGAAACACCGCCATTGGTGGAGCACATGACCTGATAGCTGGCAGCTTTGGATATTACTCAACTAGTGGTCACAAGGCATAGCTAAGATAAACCTGAAAACATGAATGATCAGCAAATGATGTTCTTACAGCGTCCCTTCGGCCCCTAGCTGCAACCCCTTTCGTTCTTTTTACACACCAAAATGGAGTGAAGTTATTATATTGATTCCTGTTTACTCTTGTCAATGATTGAAGTGACATTGTACAAAGTTTTTTTTTTTTAGGGGTTTTGTGTGTGTCGCTGTTTTATTTATTTTTACTCCACGCCAACGCTTATCATACTGAAACTGCAAACGGTTGCCAATATGACGGCGTTGAACCAAGTTCCCTTGCCCACGGGCTGCTTCATATGATAGTTTATTTTTTATTTGTGCGAGTTCGGTTTAATAGAAATTATGATCCCAAATGACATGCAACTGCTTGAGGGTACATTTCTTTAGATACCCATATAAAAGTACGATACCCTCAAAGAAAATTGGGTATTCTGAATTATAACACTAACTAAAACAAAAGAATTTTAGGGTATTTAGGTCTGTGCTCCCCAGCTAGTATTTTCAAGCTTTGCTTAGAGATATGTACAGTAAGAGAAATTTCGATAATCGTGCTTCTTGAGTTCACATACATCCATTTTTATGTGAATTAAATACATTGACATGAAGATGATTAGAATGGCAACCTGAGAGCATGGGCCTATTTTAATTCGCATGGTAAGCGGACTGTATTGTTTGTGCATGATGCTTATATCCAGTGCATGAAAGATTAAATAAAAATGGTGAAAGGTTATGTGGCTATTTTTGAGAAATAGCTTTTGATAGACATAATGCATTTCTGCAATATTTATGGACAATCAAATACACACGAAAGAAGATTAGTTTATCTAAAGTATTTCATTCGCATCAAGGATTAAATGGAAATTGCGATGTTGGCGCCAATATGTATATTTTCGTGATTGAGACCCCCCTCTTCTTTCTTTCTTCTTCTTCTTCTTCTTCTTCTTCTTCTTCTTCTTCTTCTTCTTCTTCTTCTTCTCTGAAAATAGACGTTTTCTTATCGAATTGTCCGGTAGTGTTAAATTTTGACTGAGTATTCTCTGTTTTTACTTCTCATGTCCGAGCTATTATGTTTGGCGTTTTTTCCTTTACTTCATTATCTTTTAAATAGTTCAAGGATAAGTGGGTATCCCTCTCCGCTTCGTAGATTAAGTGACTGATAACATTAAATTCAGAAATGATTCACCACCTCTCGTCAAGTACGAGTCCTCGGTAACCAGGTTAGTGGAACTGTCATCACAACCGTGGCTTTTTACACCCTTACACTGGCGTCTGAAGAGAGTTCAGTTCATCATGAAAGAAATTTCAGGGTGTAGGTCTAGGGTCCAGTCAGTAAACAAAATGTCTAGAGGTAAATATCTGGCATAGGACCGTGACATATGGTCATGAAAACGCACTTCTGAGACCTGTCAGTTTTCTTCAAGCAAATAAAGTTGATATTGATATTATTTTTAAGCGGACAAATATTCCAAATCTAAGTTTGTCATCGTTATAAATACGGATAGGAATAAATATGGTGCATTCGGTCTAATGGAAAATTTAGTCTATACTACGTTGCGAGTTACTATAGATGCATAGAGATTTTATCTTTCTATTTTAGGTTGTGAATTACTATAGATGCAGGGAGATTTTATCTTTTTATTTTACGTTGTGAGTTAATATAGATGTGGGGAGATTTTATCTTTCTCCTACAAGCAAATTGTAGGTGCTTTGTCGAGAAGGTATACTGTCCCTCACTGTAGGCATTACTAAAGGTTCTTTGCAGGAATCCCTTCGGCCCATAGCTGCAACCCCTTTCATTCCTTTTACTATACCTCCGTTCGTGTTATCTTTCTTCCATCTTGCCACCCACCCTCTCCTAAAATGATTTTTTCATAGTGCAACTGCGAGGTTTTCCTCCTGTTACACCTTTCAAACCGACCTACTCTCAATTTCCTTACCAGCGTCGAATGGTCTCATATGTCCCAGCGCTTGGCCTTTGGCCTAAATTCTAAATTCCATTCCATTCTCATGACTGAATAGCGTTATTATAATGTCTCCATATAAGTTTTGTGTCATGAATCACTCTTGAATATCTTCATCAGTTTCTTTTTATAGAATGGGTGAGTGGATGGAAAGTCGAATATGCCCTCGACACCAGTGGCTCTAGTTATCCAGGTTAGTTATTTATAAAAGAAAATAACTGATTATTATCGAAACCTTTTTTTCCAGCAGTGAGTGAAAATTCCTTGTTCATAGTACCGAGAGCTATTGAATGAGAACTGTTCTAGCACAAATGAAAACAGTTGCGAAAGAATATTATTCCCGTAGGACGGGGGACGCGGCAAATTCCATCAGTGTACTGTAAGCTTTACTTAGGTTTTCTTTTTTTTTTTTTTTTGCCCGTCGCTGCAACCCCTTTCATTCTTTTTACTGTACCTCCATTCGTACTCAGTCTTCCATCTTACTTTCCACCTCATTCTAACAATTTCATCTTTTAAAGTTTTTGTACTATTTCCCCCTGCAGCGCTGAATGACCTCACAGGACCTAGCGCTTGGCCTTCGGCCTAAATTGTATATTCTTATATTCCATCCGAAAGAATATCACACTGGGGGAGTTAAGAGCTTGTTTTTGAGTGCACTTGATTAGATATTTTGTGATGTTAAGAAGCTACCCTCACATAGGCCTTTATATATACAGTATGTATATATATATATATATATATATATATATATATATATATATATATATATATATATGTGTATGTGTGTGTGTGTGTGTGTGTGTGTGTGTGTGTTTGTTTGTTTGTTTGTTTTTGTCATACAATACTTTTATTCTGAAACGAATTTTAGTCGTATAAATGAATGAATGGAACTTTCTATGATAGAGTTCGTATAAATGAATGTTATGGAACTTTTCTATGATATTATTATTACCCCTTGTTATTATTATTATTATTCCATTTCCATGGAAATAAGTTAAACGCAAAGAAAATAACGTCTAGACGCAGACCTCAGACACCTTTTAAAGGCAGAGTATGTGTGGTTAGTCCGGGTACCGTCTTCAACGCACCAAAGGCCCTCTACCACGGTGGGTGTGGGGAGGTGGTTCGGAATGGGGGTGGGTCCTTTACAAACGCATGTCGCGGTGGTCTGACCACTCCAGTCTCGCCCTCCCTCAAACAAGGAAGAAAAAATAAAAATGAAAAGACCATATACGGCTAAAAATTCGTATTGCATCCGTTGTCAAGGCTCAACATATTATTTGTTATTTTTCCGCTCTTCTTTCTTCCTCGTCGTGATTCTTGCATTTTCCGTGTGATTCATCGACCGGATGTTCAGGGTAACGCAGTTACCTACCGACGTCGTCCGAAAGGAAGTGAAACGAGCGCAAAGAAAAGGAAACGACGAACGTCTTGGCGAACTGGCCACGTGAATCACAATACATAGAGTACCTGTCTGCTGCCAGCCACGCCATCTTCCTCTTCTTGTTGTGGCCAACTTGACGTGACAGTCCCTTTTTTCGAACTGTTTAGGTATTGGGCGCAAAGTCCTACTTAAGTCCGACAAAAAGCAATTTTCTTTTATTCCTTACTGTGATCGGTGGCGAATGTCCGAACGATTGCCTGCCTGCATCTCAAAAAAAAGAGGAAGAAGAAGAAATCCGGATAAATTGGTAGCTGAGAACAGGTTGGCGGGATTTTTTTTTTCTTTCTTTTTTCCTCGGAGGTACAGTGCGATGTGAGCAATTACGACGTATTTTTGGTGTCCGCTTACCCCAATTTCCACAATCTTTCAACCTTAAATGGAAGAAAATAGACGGTTGGCTCTTCCGCGTAAGTCTAATGCCATAGTTGCCGAGGGCCGATTCGGGATAAATGAAGGCAAGACGTCCATTGCTCAGGAGAGCAGTTGAAGACCATAATTCATGGCCGCGGTCGGTCTCGTAGGTGTGTCTAGTCGGAGGAGATAAGACGGAGCAGCTCGAAGCTTCTCTTCTCAACCACCCCTTCTGCTTTGATAACCTGACGCTTCGTCGAACAAAGGCTTCATAATGTTTTTGTTTTGCTGTTGTTGCTAACGCTGGTTCTTCTGTACTGATTGTATATATAGGTGTAGAAATAAATTCTTGTTATACGCGAAGCTGCCCTTATCCCTGAATGGGTGTAACTGAATGGTGAATATAACAGAAGCAGAGCTTGTTTGTGAAAACCTCGAGGTTTAAGGGATGAAATCTGCTCATAGAAAGATAAAAACACGAGGAAGATGCACTAGAGAGCATCTAATGAGGACAAAATGACCTTATGAGGATTAAGAATTGGCATCAGCTAACGAAAGGTGACTGCTTATTCAGTTATTTCTCGGAAGTTGGATCGTGTTTGCTTTCCTTTTTTTTTTAACTGTAGGTCAGTTGTATATTCCAATTTTTATTTTACCTATAATTCACAAATGGACTGGAGCGAGATGTATGTATAGGCCTATGTGTGTACATACGCCTTCTAACAATTGCTATCCTCAGCGTTGTAAGTCTCCGAAACTATAGAAAGGCTACGGGTCAAACGAGGTCAGTGCATTCTCCGTAAATGAAACATGAGGGTCTGGGATGAGCCCTTTTCAGGAGAGCACGCCGGTGCTAAGTGTCCTTGAAAATGTAGGCGTCGTCCGAAAGGCGCCAAGGCCACGAACGTCCGGAGGAAAAGGAGATAAGGAAAGTGTATGGACCAACGAGACGAGTTTGTAGTTTTCTTTTTTCATTATTGTTAAGGTTTCCCATCTTACTACACGCTCCTAACAATTGTTTCAAGATTATATTCAGCGCTGAATGACATCAGGTTCCGGCACGTGGCCTTTGGCCCAAATTTTGTATTCCAATTACCAGTTCTAATTTCATTTTATCATAGCTTGGGATGCAGTTATGATACTCCCGATATGCCTGCAACTTCTTGAATTTCGCAGAATATGATTTAGTCTGCCGGAACTGGAAATTGAGCGCTGGACGGGAATATACGTTTCTCACAAACTCTTTTTGTTTGTAGTAAATTATAGCACGCTGAGAATACTCTGTAGATACGCAATGTTTGCATACTCATTAATGAAAAGACCGACGTAGGGTTCCTGACATTTGCGTAATGGCGGGAAGGTGTCAACTGTTAAGAAATTCTGAGGCCTATTTATGAAGTTTAACTTATATCCATTTTTTTTTCTTGGCATTTCTTCGTGTTACTCTGAGTTCCGAGTTTTCTTCCTCACAGCTTATCACCAAATGTCAGGCATTATTTTTTCGTTGGGTATCCTATGCCAGCGTTGATGGCATTAACGCCTCAACCTTCAGATTTTATTCAGTTCCTCCATCTTATATTTCAGTGATAAACTTTTACTATAACTTTCATTACATCCCCGTGGGGATAGAGAGTGGGGCCGGGTTAGTACTTGAGGGTGTCTGTAGCGTCCCTGCGGCCCTTAACTGCATATACATTTTATTTCACCTGCATTCCCTCTTCCTTTCTTCAGCCATGCCGTCCAACACCTCGAAGTGTTGCTTCTCAGTGCAACTGTGGTGTTTCTCAATCATTAATTTCTGGAACTCTTGATCTTGCTGTCTAACAGCTCCATTTCCTCTCTTCATTCCAGAGGTCTTTCCAAGAAGGATCTTTCATTCCCGAGGTCTTTCCCGGCAGGGTCTTTCATTCCAGAGTTCTTTCCAAGAAGGATCTTTCATTCCAGAGTTTTTTTCCGGGCAGGGTCTTTCATTCGAGAGGTCTTTCTGGGCAGGGTCTTTCATTCTAGAGGTCTTTCCTTGAAGGATCCTTCATTCCAGAGGTCTTTCCAAGAAGGATCATTTATTCCAGAGGTCTTTCCAAGAAGGATCATTTATTCCAGAGGTCTTTTCAAGAAGGCTCTTTCATTCCAGACGTCTTTCCAAGAAGGATCATTTATTCCAGAAGTCTTTTTGGGCAGGGTCTTTCATTCCAGAGGTCTGTCCAAGAAGGGTCTTTTCAAGAAGAGTTTTTCATTCCAGAGGTCTTTTCTAGAAGGGTCTATCGTTCCAGAGGTCTTTCCAAGAAGGATAATTTATTCCAGAGGTCTTCCCAAGAAGGATGATTTATTCCAGAGGTCTTTCCAAGAAGGATAATTTGTTCCAGAGGTCTTTCCAAGAAGGGTCTTTCATTCCAGAGGTCTTTCCTGGAAGGGTCTTTCATTCCAGAGGTCTTTCCTAGAAGGTTCTTTCATTCCAGAGGTCTTTCCTGGAAGGATCTATTGTTCCCGAGATCTTGCAAACAAGGTTCTGTCTTTCCATGACTGAAATTCTCTCTCTCTCTCTCTCTCTCTCTCTCTCTCTCTCTCTCTCTCTCTCTCTCCTCTCTCTCTCTCTCTCTCTCTCTTGTACAGATTCATGTTCCGTTCTGATGGAGACTTGCCCAGCAAGTTAATTGCATTTTTATCTTGCTCTGTATGAAGGCTTGTGTATTGCCTTGAATATTAATAACATTTAATTAAATTGTGACTGGTGTTTGCGCCAGGGTTGCCAACGTTTATCAGCATTGTAAATGGACTTGTCGACCTAAGACGGAGGCTTTCATGGTACTCTTATTATTATTATTATTATTATTATCATCATCCAGAGGATGAACCCTATTCATATGGAACAAGCCCACCAAAGGGGCCGTTGGCTTGAAATTCAAGCTTCCAAAGAACATGGTGTTCATTAGGAAGAAGTCAGAGAGGCAAAGGAAAATGCAGGAAGAAGAGATCTCACTTATTAAAAAAGAAAAATTAAATTAAATAAATTGATAAATAGATAAAAATTTATTACCATACAAGGAGAATAGTAGTACAGTAGTAATGCATTGCATCTTCGCTTGAACTTTTGAAGTTATTTTGCCTCAAACTGACAGGTACAAAAGACTATCTCTATCGGTCAGAATCTCATTTGCGAATGATCTTTTTATCTTGCGTTAGAAGAACCTCACGAAGAAATCCGTGGGGATACTTGATGCATAAGTATGTAGGTAATGAATAAGTAAATAGGCAAGACCTGATTGATTTCAGGACAAGAGATCATTGCCATTGCCTAAAATCTATTGGCATATAATTTTATAGGCTCCCCTTTCTGAATTTTGAAGTCAGCTAATAAAAGCATTCAGTTTCATACTTAATATGTAATGTTTAATAAACAGAAACTGTTTAAAAAATATTTTTCACTCGAAAAGCCAAAAAAAAAAAAAAATCTTCAGCTTTATTTAATTTATATGTTCGGTTACTAATATATTATTGATTACCTTTTGGTATAGCTAATTGCATTCAGTATTTTTTTTTTTAATTTTAGCTTGAATGTGACGCTATCTCATCTGTCAGCAATTACTCTTTCAGTTACACACACACACACACACACATATATGTGTGCAAATATATTATATATATACATATATATCTACTATAATATATATATATATATATATATATATATATTCTTCTTCTTTTTCTTTTAACTTATTCCCATTTTGTATATATATACGGATAGCAAAGTGTCTGCCTCTCTGATCATTGACCCATACATATATATATATATATATATATATATATATATATATATATATATATATATATATATATATATATATACACACACACATATATATATATATATATATATATATATATATATATATATATATACATACATATATATATACAGTGACGACTTCAGTATGATGCTCAAACAATCAACATTCAGAAATATTCTTCGAAAACTGATTTTCTTCGAGAATGCTGGCATTTGTATTCTAATACTCTCTGTCTAAGGTATACCTGTCGTATCGAAAAGCCTTGGACGGGAACACTGAGTGCATAAAAATAAATTAATTTAAATGACACAAGCGTCTGCATGGTACTATAAAACTTTTGCTCCTCTGGTACGGATACGAAAATAGCATCCATGGTTAAGCTTTATTCTAACTTTGATTGGCAGTCAGTGCAGTTTAGTCCATAAAGGGGTAATCCTACCCTATGAATCTTGCAGCTGTAGTTAACTATATTTTGCAGGCTTCCTAAAGTTGCGTCTTTGGTAGATTACGATTAGATTTGCAGCAATCCACTTTACTATTGACCGTTAGATATGATTTTCTGTTTATTGACCTCTGTCAGAAATCCATAGTTTCTGAGCTAAGATGGTCAATTGACCACCAAAGTCAGGAAACTATGAATCTGCAGCAGAAGTAAATTGAAATATGTTAAACATACCAAAATACAACAGAAAAAAACATAGTACAACTAGACCTAGTTGCATCAAGTTTTCAATTAGACCTAGTTGCATTAAGTTTTCAACTAGACCTAGTTGTATCAAGTTTTCAACTAGACCTGATAGTTTTATTCTAATGAGAAACAAAAATTATTGCATTCACCTCGACGTGACATAAAATTTTCAAGACACTAGAAATAATCTCTGAATATTCAGATAAATTTTGATATACTGTAATTCATTGATCCATTTTTGTTTTTATTTCTGCAACTTTCGTTCAAAAATGGTCATAATTTCAGCATAACAATCACCTATATATAGATGCATGGAAAATGACGATTACATTAAAAATAAATCACTACCAAACCAAAAGTAAAATGCTGCTTTGCATTTTTGTGAACGTTATCTTATCCTACATTTGAGCATGGCTCAAAAGGCGAGTTCTAAAAGTTCTAGAACTTTTCCTCTTTTGCATTCGACTACGGTCGACGATCATTTTACCCCCTGAAGGACAGATCAGTGCAAGGTCTCTCTTCTTCTTTACGTCTTGGGCCATGACGGTCTCTAAAGCAGGGAGATTCCTCATACCAAGACTTTCTTAAGAAGTCCTGCCTCAGACCATGGGACAGGCGTCCCTTATCCTTATTATTCTCCTCAGCACACTGAGCTCTTTGTGGGAATATCCCTTTGTTATGACACACTTGAAATTCTATAATGGTTCTTGGTAGGTAACTGTGTCGGCAATAGTAGTTCTTAGTAATTTAGTCTGCACGTTGCTTGGGCATCGTATGCTAGTTTTTCATAATAAATGTCTTGACGATATGCTATTGGGTGTATAAAACTGACTGCAACGAAGGCCAATAAATATTTTTTAAGTGTGTAATACCCTGCACGTACCCTGTCATAGTTTTGTACTCTAATACTTTGCGTGCCTGTGTTTATGAGTAACGTACGTTCGCGCACATGCGAACACACACACGTACGGGGCAAAAACAATAAAGGCAGCTAAAAACTCAAGAAATATATTTTTTTAGTTATTCCAACACATTCTGGAGGTTTTTATTCACCCCACTACAAATCCCGAACGTCGTAGCAAACAGTTAAGACGACAGTTAGACACTCAAGGACTGTAGGTGAAATTCGAGCATATGGGCCTATACGGCTCGAATAAGGTTCTCCAGGGGGTTGAGGAGAGTCGCTGTGATTTGCGGGGGTGGGCCTCGTTGTTGACGGCTTAACCCTCGGGAGATTACCTTTTCTCCAGATATTATCATTTCATTTTTATAAATCTGCGCGGTAGACAGTCGATTCCAGGGCTGCTAAATGTTGTTTTAAGAGCGAAGCGTCTACATTATTAGCTTCGGTACAGTGGTTTTCAAGACAGGTAGGGAGCGAATGTTTATCGACTAATTGGCACCTCTGCATTCAGTTTGCTTGATTTCACAGTTCTTTGTCGTTACCGTTTATTGTTTTGTGTAGTGACGACCAAAAAGTATGGATTTTCATATAGCAGATGTTTTAGTAACTACATCTACATATTTAACATTTAAATATGCCGCGTAGTGGAAAATGGCAGTGGTCCTGAGAGCGTAACGTCTTGTTTCGTAAGTTTACCGTGATAATGCTCAACCGATATGAGAGAAAAGGATAATATTAATAGGATTCATTTTTAAAAATGTTCCCATATAAGATAATATTGTAGCATCCTTCCACGTGACGAAACGCCGAATGAAATAAAATACCAAAGCCATCGCAATCGAATGGCGCTTGAATAGAGGTATGTGGTAACTCTCACCCCAAAACGACGGTGGCCACTGGGGTCGGGGAGTGGGAACCGAACCTCGACAAGTCAGTAGTATGTTGAAGTTGTGCGCGTTGTGATGTTCGCCTTCGCCACGACGGTGAAATGTGAGGTCTTTTTGGGATATTTCGGCGAATAAAAGGATTTTATATCTGGTGGGAAATCCTTCATGTTGTGTCTGTGAGGAAGAAGGTGTGTCCGCGCAAGCAGAAGTCGCCGCCATGAATATGGACGTCCAAAGTTTAAGGTAAGTCAATTATATTGTGAGGGAGAGAAAGTTTCAAAGGTAATAAAGTTGGTGCCGAAAATCGCCTTTTCACCGTCGTTTCTTCAAATGTAATGTAATCAATGTTACTTGAATGTCGTCGATGTTCATAATGTACAGTAGTTTGAGGTTTCGGATAACCTTTAGGATTAAGGCAGTCATTTTTATCAATGGAACTGGGTTATTCAGAGGAGGATCTGGGTTATGGCCCCGAGGGACTCCTCACACAACCAGAGCCTTCTCATACAAACTAACTTACAAACTTTCATTAAATCAGATCACAGCTTACATAGCTGACATTTTTGTACCTCCAGGTATCCAGTGGCGAACCTGTACCGTATTGAAAGTGTTCTCGAGGTATTTTTTTTTACGCTAGGATTACATTTAAACATTTAAACGTTTTATGCAAATGTAATCTACAGGTGATCTGAGATTGTTGGGGGTTGATATCCCATGAGCGAATTCATTTTGATATTTACATTTTTTTCTTATGTATGCCTGCTTAACAGTTGGTGATTGTATTATAACGCAAACGTGTATAGGCATATGTAAAATATATTCTAATATTGACTTGACTTATTATAGACTACAGTCATTTTAAGGGGTAGAGAATGGACCAGCCACCGTAGTTTTGTTTCTGGTTAGCAGGGTACGAGGCTAGTAGGGGTAGGTTTGATGGCTCCTAGACTTCACTCTGGGCCTTTTGGTTCATGTCACTGCCAAGGACATCATCATCCCTATCACCCTCCCAGTATCTCCCTCCCCCCCCGTCCACCAGTTCTCCTGATTTTACACCCCCTCATGCCTACTACCCCAAGCATCCTTCCCCCTCCCCTGCTTCACGTCTCTCTCTCTCTCTCTCTCTCTCTCTCTCTCTCTCTCTCTCTCTCTCTCTCTCTCTCTCTCTCATATAGGAGCGTCACTTGGAGTAGGCTGATAGTCTAGGCTGTACTGGTAAATGGGATTCATCCCCCCTTTCTCCTCCTCCCCCCCCACACCTGCCGTCTCTCCTTCTCTCTACCTGACTTTTCGGCCACAATCCCCAAGTTTCACTCCTTCCTTTAGTTTCTCTCTCTCTCATTCATTCCACAAGACGTTATTACAGTCTTCTTCAAACTTAAAATGTCTTATTTGGGCAAGTTTACCATTACAGATGGTATTTTATATAGTAGTTTGGATGGTATCGTTAGGTTAAAGTAGTTTTGTTAAGTTTAAAAAGTGAATTGAAACTTTTTTTATTTACAAACCGCTCATCAGCGGAATATTTGCGTTGGTGAATGGTTTGTAAATAAAAAAAAAGTTTCAATTCACTTTTTAAACTTACCAAAAACTACTTTAATCTAACGATACCATCCAATTAGTCGATAAACATTCACTCCCTACCTGCTTTTAATCTAGATTCCCTCGTATCTCAGTCTTTTAAGATGGAGAAACATCGTAGTCTTTGTTCGTCATTCCCATATCCCCGAATCGGACCTGCCCCGAGCAGTAAACGGCGTTATCGTTTAAGCTGGGGTCTTACCATTGCCATGAGGGTCGGAGGTCAGAAGTGGATGACTTCTACCCTTTCTTCCCCCCCCCCTCCGATTTTTCTACTTCGTATAACTCGCCTTCCTCGAAACTCCCATGCCGGCACTATTGTTCGTTATTACTCTGTCTTCCGGTGTATATATAATAATAGTAAAACCTTTCGTGGCGAAAGATCCTCTGTGAAATTTGTGTTCACATGACTTTCCTGCGCGTTATCTTCCATAGATCTACACTCGTCTCCCGACCCCCTTCGTGTAATTCTCATCCAAGTACGTCAAGGTCTTTCAGCTCGTATGGTGCCCTCTGACACTATTACGCACTGTCCTCGGAGGGGTGTTCGCTGGACAAAAAACATGTTTAATCTGGCCTTTGAGAATGTCGACCTTTGGCTCGCATGCATGTTTAGATGAGACTGCTAGGCATTGTGACCCTGATGAATCTGAAAACAACCAGGTACCCAATTCGCAGCAGAGGTCAACATAGGCACCATGGATTTTTCGGAAAACAATTTCTTAATCTGTTACCCTTCCGTGGGATTGAGCTGTGGTTGCTTGGTAGGAAACGAGCATAGAGCTACTTAGATATTGTTGCTTCAACTTTCATTTTTATGGAGAGTAGACAGGCTAGCAGACTGAACTAATAGTCTATATCCATTGTTGAAATGTGAGAAAATTTGACACACTCTTGCGACTGTTGTATCACAGGCCTGTGTTATAGGCCTACCGGAGGCTTTGATTAAGATATCCACCCTAAATGCTCTTGTTTCAAGTGTTATGTTGTTGTCGGTCGTATTTCAGATTTCCTATGAAGTATTCCCTGTGAGGGGGGGGGGAGAGTATTGCCGTCAGGGGACCTCACGCGGTGTACTGTAGCATTACTTAAGGTTCTTGGCCCCTAGCTGCAACCCCTTTCATTCCTTTTACTGTACCTCCGTTCATATTCTCATTCTAAAATCTTACTTTCCACCTTTTCCTAACAGTTTTTTGATGGTTGCAACTGCGAGGTTTTCCTCCTGTTACACCTTTCAAACCATTTTATCGACAGTTTCCGTTTCAGCGCCGAAGGACCTCATAGGTCCCAACGCTAGGCCTTGGGCCTAAATTCTATAATCTTTTCTATTCTATGAAACATTCAGTATGTAGGTTTTGTGCCTAATTTGATGGATTCTTAAAAGTTTTTCTCCTTTAACGAGGTTATTGGGTTCCAATTAAGCAGGTGTTTTATATATATATATATATATATATATATATATATATATATATATATATATATATATATATATATATATATATGCGTGGATCCTTGCGTAGCTCAGGAGATTTGCGCCGAAATACGTAACTTGCCGTGAGTAATATTATAGTACAGTTAGGGGGACAAAAATGCTTAGGGGGCAGCAGCATACCTGTATAATTCGCTTACCTGTCTGCACGTAAATACCTTACCTTTCGAAGACTTCACCTTCGAGGTCTGGTTAAAAAGGGTTAACGGGCAAGGCTCTCTCTCTCTCTCTCTCTCTCTCTCTCTCTCTCTCTCTCTCTCTCTCTCTCTCTCTCTCTCTCAAACAGACACACGCCTCTTTCTCTTTCACACACTGACCCACCTCTCTCTCTCTCTCTCTCTCTCTCTCTCTCTCTCAAACAGACACACGCCCCTTCCTCTTAAACACATACTCACCTCTCTCTCTCTCTCTCTCTCTCTCTCTCTCTCTCTCTCTCTCATTGTTTGCTGAAAAGGCGAAAACAGAAGCCAAAAAAGAAAAAAAAAAAATCCGAATTGACAAACTCCAGGTATTATGAATACCTTCACTCGAGGTCGCACCGTGATTTTTTGTGTGGTCAGCGCACTGGAGGAAGCTTCTGTGATTGTGTGGTTTTAATGGGAAAGGAATTTGATGAAGAATGCTGAATTCCTGGTGGTGTTGTGGATAAAGTCTTGGAGAAAGCAGCCGGTGTACATTTCTCTCTCTCTCTCTCTCTCTCTCTCTCTCTCTCTCTCTCTCTCTCTCTCTCTCTCTCTCTGTCATATCTGGGAAAAGTGTAGTTATTAGTTCTTGATCCAAATGCACAAATCGTCCAGGTAGGTTTTAACAATATTTATAAAATGTCGTTTTTTAAGTAGTATATATACTTCAGAATAGATAACGAATTTTATATATATATATATATATATATATATATATATATATATATATATATATATATATATATATATATATATATATATATACACACACACACATACAGCATACAGCATATATAATATATATAGGCTACTGTATATATATATATATATATATATATATATATATATATATATATATATATATATATATATATATATAAACAAAATAGCCACTGAACTTCACTGTGTATATATATTCGAGATTAATGCTAGGCTTCAATAAGACAAGGACTGTTTAACTTAAAGAATCTGGAATCTAAACCGTCCCGTCTTATTGAAGCTTAATTGATGATTGTAACCACGACAAGCGATTAGGGTAGACTGTTACGAGAAAAATACGTAGAAAACTCTCTCTGGTTTTAAAAGACTGTTGAATTATGCTTCAGCCGCGACTTCTCTCGAATTGGCCCTAGGGTTTGAGGAAGAGGAGGAAGAGGAGGGGGGGGGATGGAAGAAGAAAGAACTGGACAAATATGCTGTCTAATGTCCTTGGTGTCCCCAGTGTGCGTGCGTGCTTGCGTGCTCTGTCCCCCCTCGTGAAATTTCATCTGAGGCATCCCGTTTTCTTCTAAGCGAAGTGGACATTTAAAATGCCTCAGAAATTGCGGGTTATCGTTTCAGAGACAGGATTCATGTGCACATTCTTTTTTTTTTTTTTTTTATAACATATTTCAAATATGTTACGTATGGACTTTTCACACCGTAGGGGGAGAGTTTTAAGATGTACTCTGTCAGAATTTTACAGCACAACTGGACTCTTCCAGGGTAATTTTATCCTGCGTATTTCTGGACGCATCTATTATTATTATTATTATTATTATTATTATTATTATTATGTTATTATTGTTATTTGTTTTTCGTTGTTAAAGTGGGTTTTTTTTTGTTTACTGAACTGCATTGACTTTTCGGTCTCATTTGAACCCATTACCCATTACCAACATCAAACTTATCAAGGTTGCATTGTTGATATACACTGATATTGATGTCATCTGAGAGTTGCATGGAAGTGGGCCTCATATTGCATCCGCCACTTCTGTCGTGGTAAACAAACATATAAAGATTCACATATTATGATTATAATTATTATATTATTATTATTTATTATTATTATTATTATTATTATTATTATTATTATTATTATTCAGAAGATGAACCCTATTCATGTGGAACTAGCCCACCGAAAGGGGCCATCGACTCTAAATTCAGGCTTCCAAAGAATATGGTGCTCATTAGGCAGTAAGAGGAGGCAAAGCCAACTACAGAAAGAGCAGATCTCACCTATTAAAAAAAAGTTAATTATTAGATAGACAAAAAAATGTATTAAAATGCAAGGAGAATAGTATGAGGGTAATAATGCATTGCATCTTCGCTTGAACTTCCGAAGTTGCAATTGCACATCATCCTCAGTACGGAGACTTTTCCACAGTCCAACGGTGTGAGGAATAAAGGATCGTTTATGCCAATGTACTTGTCATTCATTATGAATACTGTTTGCATTGGCTGGGCCAGCGGTATATTCGGCAACTATAGGCTCTTCTACCATAGACGCCTATCAGGTTGATGTTGGACGGTTACAAGAATTTTCATTTCCAAAGGAAAGTCGATACAGGGAAGTATATACAGTTATTTTCAGGCCTTGGTAATTGAAGTCTCTGAACCCCCCAATTTTTTTTTTTTTTTTGGCAAAGTCGTCTTTATATGGGGGTCGATTAAAATTTGGTAGATCATTATCTTTTCTTATTGCAACTTTGAAGGTCAGTGTTTTGGAAGACGGTTTTCGACATAGATGATTGACAGGAGGGCTCGTCGCACGTTTCAAACGCATTTGGCAACATTTTTGAATGCTTTTGAAAATCTTCTGCCTTGCCATTTTTCCGCAAAGCAAAGTTACGGTTGGCTCTGCATCTCGGAAAAAAGACGAGAGTTTCCGGATGCATGTTTTCTAAGTTAAGAAAGTGTTTGTACTGATTGGGAAATCATTTCATTTCATTTTTTCTTGAGTCATTTTCGTCCAGTGTTAAATGCAAGTGTCTTTTGTAGTCTCTTGTTTAGGCATATTTGTTCCTGGTAGCCAACAGCCACCTCAAGGATCTGCCTTATTTACACACACACACACACACACACGCGCGCGCGCGCCTGCGCAGAAGCATTCGAGGAATCAAACGGCGCTCTCCATATTGATTGATCTCCGTAGGGGTTTACTGCCGTCAGTGCACCTCATGCGGTGCACTGTAGGCATTATTTAATGTTCTTTGCGGCGTCCCTTCGGCCCTGAGCTGCGACCTCTTTCATTCCTTTTACTGTACCTCCACTCTTATTCTCTCTTCCAATTTGCTCTCTCTCCTAACACTTGTTTCACAGTGCAACTGCTGAGGTCCCAGTGCTTGGGCCTTGGCCTGAAGAATTAAAGAAATTTACTACTGCTGATAGAAATTCATTTCTCTCTACGATGTGGTTCGGATTCCACAATAAGCTGTAGGTCCCGTTGCTAGGTAACCAATTGGTTCTTAGCCACGTAAAATAAATCTAATCCCTCGAGCCAGCCCTAGGAGAGCTGTTAATCAGCTCAGTGGTCTGGTTAAACTAAGGTATACTTAACTGGCCTGAAGTCTATATTCCATTCCATTCCCTATTGACTGATTCATCAACGCTGTCAAAGCACCCAGAAAATGTCTTCAAAATGTAAATAACCCTTTTCAGTATTCTTGGTATCACGCGGGAGCTTATAGTTGATACGGAGGCTCTAAAACCACCTCATGGGCGTATCTTGGGTCAAAACCCATCTTTATCACACACGGACTCGAAGACTCTAAAAACCAACTTGCGAGGTGTATCTTGGGTCAGATAACTTGGGACTCAGAAAACCAACTTAACTTGGGTCACCATCTTTTATCACACACTTGGGTCAGGACCATCTTTATCAAACTCTAAAAACTCTAAAACCAACTTGCGAGGTGTATCTTGGGTCAGATAACATGAAACCATCTTTATCACACACGGACTCAGAAAAACCAACTTGTGTATCTTGGGTCAGATAACTTCTTTAAATGAATATGTATCTTGGGTCAGATAACTTGAAACCATCTTTATCACACACGGACTCGAGCTCAGCAACTTGCGTTGTATCTTGGGTCCAGATAACTTGAAACCATCTTTATCACACACACGGACTCAAAACTCTAAAACCAACTTGAGAGTGTATCTTGGGTCAGATAACTCCATCTTTATCAAATCAGAAAACTCTAAAACCAACTTGCCGTGTATCTTGGGTCAGATAACTTGGAAACCATCTTTATCACACCTCTCTCTCTAAAACAATTGTATCTTGGGTCAGATAACATCTTTATCACACACGTGCAACTCTAAAACCAACTTTTGGGTCAGATAACTTTCTTTATCACTCAAAACTCTAAAACCAACTTGCGAGGTGTATCTTGGGTCAGATAACTTGAAACCATCTTTATCACACACGGACTCGAAAACTCTAAAACCAACTTGCGAGGTGTATCTTGGGTCAGATAACTTGAAACCATCTTTATCATGGACCTCTAAAACCAGAAGATAACCGAAACCATCTTTATCTCCCCAATATATCTTGGGTCAAAACTTGAAACCATTTTATATTTTGGACTCAAAAACTCTAAAACCAACTTGAAAATCACGTTAATAACATCCATCTTTATCACACGGACGTGGTTTTATGTTCTAGAATATAATTGTTCGGTGTTTCATGACTCAGCAATGTTGTCTGTCAGATCTCAGTATAAATAGTGAATTTGACTGTTTAAAACTACATTTCTCAGTCATATCCACCCTCTCTAACAATTGTTTCTACAACTGCATTTTCCTCTGTCACCCTTTCTTTTCATGCGCTGAATGACCTCAGAGGACTTCTCTCCCCAATATATAAAATTTATATTTTGTGAAAAAATTCTATTTTTGGACTTTTAAAAATTTTTGTTATGACTCACAGGTCCCGTTTCTATTCTATTCTGTTCTCATGTCGTAACCTACACAGTCATTTCAGGCAATGAAAAGGAAAAATGGTTTTAAAATCGTCGGAGAACCAGGCAATGAAAAGGAAATTGGTTGAAATGGGATCCTTCGTTTTTTAACTTCAAGCAAAAAGCCACAACCTTTCTCTCTAAGGGTTTCTTCCATGAGCACTTGACTCCTCGCCTTCTCCTCTTCCTCCTCGTCATCCTCATCCTCATCCTGGCACGTTGTCGGTCGGTCACATGGGAAGAGAGAGAGAGAGAGAGAGTTGGAAGGAAGGAAGGAGAGAGTTTTTTATAAATTTTTAAGAGAGAGAGAGAGAGACTGATGTTTATTTTGAGAGTTAGAAGAGAGAGAGAGAGAGAGAGAGGCTTTTCATTTTGAGAGTTAAAAGAATGAAGAGAGTTCTAAATATGCCTTTGAAAGCATGAGAGAGAGAGAGAGTTGGAAGGAGAGAGTTTTTTATATATTTTTAAGAGAGAGAGAGAGAGACCGATGTTTATTATGAGAGTTAGAAAAGAGAGCGAGAGAGAAGGGAGCCAGGGGTTAGCAAGGAGGTAAAGTGGAACAGATTTCCTCCCTTCCATCCGTACGCTGCTTCTCCATTACTAAAACCCCCTCCACTTCATTCTCCAGACCTCCTTCACACCCCCCCTGTCCCTCCCCCCTCCCTCACCTATCATCTGACTCCCACGACCTTCCTCATCTCTTCTTCTTCTTCTCTTCCTCCCCTGGGTGTATCCGAGACGGAGTAGGAGGGGGAGGAGAAACGAGGGGGGACCTGGGGTTCCTTATTTTTGAGCCCCTACAGAGGAAACAAGAGCCGCAGGGTTGTGAGGTTTCCTTAGGGGCCGACACACACACACACACACACACACACACAACATGGCGAAGGATTAAAAGGGGCCATGGGAAGGAGAAGGGACCTCGATGTTTGGGTTTCCCGAAGGAAGAAAAGAAGAAGAAGACGCGACTGTGAGTTGACTGACTGTGCGAGCAGTGATTCCGAGGAAGAAGAACCAAGTAACATCTGCAGAAATGGAAATTTTGTGGATGAATAGCGTTTGGTCTATTGTCACTGTTTACTTCAAACAGAAATGGAAATTGATACGTTAAAAGCGTTTGGTTTCTCGTCACTGTTTACTTCAAGCAGAAATGGAAATTGATATGTTAAAAGCGTTTGGTTTCTCGTCACTGTTTACTTCAAGCAGAAATGGAAATTGATACGTTAAAAGCGTTTGGTTATTGTCACTGTTTACTTCAAGCAGAAATGGAAATTGTTCTTTGATAGCGTTTGACTGTCACTTTTGTGCGAGAAGTACGTACACGCATTCGTTTAGGACAAGACATTAGGACCCTTAATTTTCTGAATCAGCGGCCATTGATAAAAAAATGAATTAAGATGGCGTTTGGGACGCGACAGTAGAGCCGTTAGTTAGCCTGTTTGTATTGTCAATATTTTTATTCAGAAGGCGAACCCTATTCAGATGGAACGAGCTCACCACAGGGGCTATTGACTAGAAATTCAAAAATCTTCCAAAACATATGGTGCTCGTGAGAAGTAACAAAAGGTAATAGGAAATATAGAAAGGAGAGATCACTTATGAAAACAGGAAAAAATAAATTCGCAAATTATTGAATAAGTAGAGAAAAATCTAAGTGAAACTTAAGAAAATTAAGTTAAGTTTATGATCTCGCTTAGAATAAAGGATAGGTTCCGTGATCATTTAATGCTTAGTTGGAGTGTATATTTTATAACATTATGACTGCGTCTGGTTCCCTTCTGTTGCGTCATTGTAGGAAGGTCTCGTCTCATGCCGTTCAAACATCTTAACACAGTCGGATTTGTTGCTTTTAGTGGCTAGATATTGTGGCGGAGACCGCGGTAGAAAGATCTCACGTATCTTAGCTTTAAGCTGTGTAGCGGTTTTATTTTTTCCCGTGGGCAGAATGGTTACATTTCTTCAGATCAGGAAATAGTAAATTCAAGACTGTCATTGCTGCTGGTATTTTTTTATTGACGCACATATTTTCAGGTACCGTACCAAATACACGGCTTCTCAGCTGCGAGACTTTCTTGTCGTCTACCTTTATTCTGGAGCAGGAATATCAACTTTGCATTTGCAACATTCAACGAAGTCTTTTGCATGTGTATGTTACTGCGTGCTTCAGCTAGCACGATTCACCAGGCTGTAGCAGTTATTGCTCTAGGGGTCGTGTTATCATCCAAATACCTATTTTTTTAAGCAATACATAGGGATTCAATTAACTTGTGGGTCCTGGCCCGGTCAAGTTATTCGGTATTTTCATGAGCGACGGATTGGGCATGCTATTATAGAGGCTTAATCTCGCCTGCTTCCAGTCGATTCTATCTCCAATTCATAGGAGAATCTGTCACTTCTCTTCCGGAAAAGCTTCGCTTTATCTCCCTTCTCCGTTATGATTCTGACTTTCTTCGAACCTGGATAGTGTGAGGACGCAGTTGCCCGTTCTCTCGGCCTGTGAACATTTAGACCGAAGAAAAAGTGGTTTCGAGAACAACCACTGTGCCTGACTCGTGTATTAGATTGGTGGTTGCTGCAAAAGTAATTCGGTTCCTTTGGCGGATTGCAGCTAAATAGGCCCCTTAAGGGGTAATGCCCTTAGTGCACGCCATGCGGTGCACTGCAGGCATTACTTGAGGTTCTTTGCAGCGTCCCCTTAGCTGCAATTCCATTCATAATCTCTCTTCCTTCCATCATACTTTCCTTCCATCATACTTTCCACCCTCTCCTAACAATCGTTTTATCCTGTTATGGCTTTAGAACTTTCTTTACTCTGCTTCTGTACTCTGAATGACCTCACAAAGTTAAGTATACCTTAGTTTAACCAGACCACTGAGCTGATTAACAGCTCTCCTAGGGCTAGGCCGAAGGATTAGACTTATTTTACGTGGCTAAGAACCAACTAGTTACCTAGCAACGGGACCGACAGTTTATTGTGGAATCCGAACCACATTATGACGAGAAATGAATTTCTATCACCGGAAATCAATTCCTCTAATTCTTCATTGGCCGGTCGGAGACTCGAACTCGGGCCAAGCGAGTGCTAGCCCACAACTACCGACCCTCCCAACGAGAAACTGAATGGCTATTGGTGTAAATTTTAGATTCCAAGATTCCATTCCCGTACAGCTAAATAGGAAGCTGCTTTTGACACTTGAAAACATACGCCTTGGGACCAAGGACGTGAAATTGGAGTATAGATCCCAGTCGGCTGCGTGGTTGATGGGGTCATCATCAAGAGCATTTGTTATGCTTTGGTTCAGATGTGCAGTAGATACGCTGATGAATTCGATATCTGCTGAGATGAGGACACAGTGCATGCCAATGCTTTGTAGGTTGGCTGGACTCTGTGATACTTTTTGAACGTCTCGGGAATGACTCGTATAAACGATGTAAAAGGATATATATCAATTTTATTCTCTCTCTCTCTCTCTCTCTCTCGCTCTCTCTTTGTTGATGAATTGTCGATCAACAATTTTACACAAAACATATTTGACTTCTCTCTCTCTCTCTCTCTCTCTCTCTCTCTCTCTCTCTCTCTCTCTCTCTCTCTCTCTCTCTCTTTGCTAATGACTAGTCGATCAACAACCTTACACAAAAGATATATTGACTTTATTCTCTCTCTCTTCTCTCTCTCTCTCTCTCTCTCTCTCTCTCTCTTTCTCTCTCTCTCTCTCTTTGCTAATGACTAGTCGATCAACAACCTTACACAAAAGATATATTGACTTTATTCTCTCTCTCTCTCTCTCTCTCTCTCTCTCTCTCTCTCTCTCTCTCTCTCTCTCTCTCTCTTTGGTGATGAATTGTCGATCAACAACTTTACACCAAACATATTTGACTCTCTCTCTCTGATACTCTTTTAAAGGCTTATGAAAGTATTTCTGGCTTTGTGAGAAACTTCGTTTTTTTTTTAAATTCAGAGCAGCTTTTTTTCCCCTGAGGGCATCACACCTGTTCACGTATGTTAACCTTTGCATGAAGATCTTAGTCGAACTACTCCTTAAGTGAATTATAATTCCCCTGTTCTTATGGATATGTACCGAGCCTGGACAAGTATCGAACGAAAGCTTACCCGATGTACAGTATATAAACTGTACGCCCTCAATCCTGAAGATTTATTTATTTATTTATTTATTTAGTTTTCGAATTGTGTAATGAAATGGGTTCCTCTCTTCGAGACGTGACAGAGATAGACATTGCCTCCGTAAGGGGGTGTTGTGCGTGCACTGTAGGCATTACTTAAGGTTCTCTGCAGCGTGCTTTCGGCCCCTAGCTGAAACCCCCTTTCATTCCTTTTACTGTACCTCCTTTCATATTCTCTTTCTTCCACCTTACTTCCCACCCTTCCCTAACAATTGATTCATAGTGCAACTGCTTTGAGGTTTTCCTCCTGTTACACCTTTCAGACCCTTTACTGTCAATTTCCCTTTCAGCGCTGAATGACCTCATAGGTCCCAGTGCTTGGCCTTTGGCCGAGAGAGAGAGAGAGAGAGAATATTTTTAGATATTTCTTATATGAAACTCCTTTTGATTTAGTATTTTTAGTTTCCTGCTTAATATCACTACGCCGTCAGTAACGTAGATGCTGTGACGCCAGCTTGATTAACCGTAAATCAATCAACCAATTAGCGTCATGCCATGTTCCGACTTGTAAAATATATATAAAAAAAATGGAAGTCAATGAAAATGAAGATGAAAAATATGAAGATGTGAAAGACACTCAAAAAAAATTGTCAATGAAAATGAAGATGAAAATTTGGAAATTTAATTATAAAAAAAGTATTTTTATATATAAGTTGTGACCACAGACAGAGACTCACTCACTCACTCACTCACTGATCACATTCATCTACTTCGGAGAAGAGGAAGTGATTGGGACGGGAAATAAGGGGGGGGGACTAGAGAATGGCGCGGGGGGCGGGGAGAGGGGGGGTTTACTATTATTTCCTTCCTGTTTTAAAGCTTCCGGTGTGTGGTTCCTCTTGTGCTACCGTTAGCTGCGTGGTAGTCTTGTGGGTGGGTTGTGCCTGGTGTTACAGTCTTTGGTAAAAGATGATGGCATGTCCGCCTTGTTAGTTTCTTTCCTTTTTATCTATCTATCTATCTATCTATCTGTCTGTCTGTCTGTCTCTGTCTGTCTGTCTGTCTGTCAATCAATCAATAAATCAGTCAGTCAGTCAGTATCTATCTATCTATCTATATTATATATATATATATATATATATATATATATATATATATATATATATATATATATATATATATATATATATATATAGTTATTTTAAATGTTAGTGTGGTATAGCCTATAGTGCAGATCTTAGGGTACTTGACAATAAATCATATATACCTTCACATCGTCTATTCATATAGTTATGCCTGGAAATACATGAAATTTAGTATTTGGTAGAGTTGAGAACAAAGTTTACTTTGAAGTGAAAAAGTTCATCAGGATTTGGTACTCTGAAAGAGAGAGAGAGAGAGAGAGAGAGAGAGAGAGAGAGAGAGAGAGCTTGCAGGCCTAGATTTAATATAATCAAACCAGATCGCAAAGGGGAAACGCGTATGGTGGAGTGTGTCGCCAAGAAATGGTAAAGCTCTCAAAATATAGTTGATAATCTAAGGCCTGGGTGTAACTGACTGATTGCTGATTGTGTTCATTGTTTCCCATAAGGGGTTAGTGCCGCCGGTGCACCTCATGCAGTACGCTGTAGGCATTGCGTAATGTTCTTGGCAGCGTCCCTTCGGCCCCTAGCTGCAACCCCTTTCTTTACGTTTATGCACTTCTGTTCATATTCTCTTTCTCTCATATGATTTTCCTCCCTCTTCTAACGATTGTTTCATAGTGCAACTGCTTTGAGGTTTTCCTCCTGTTACACCTTTCAAACCTTTTTACTGTCCTGTCAGTTTCCGTTTCAGCTCTGAATGACCTCGTATGTCCCAGTGGTTGGCCTTAGGCCTAAATTTTTTACTATTCTATTGGCCTAAATGTTGTACTATTCTATTCTATTGGCCTAAATTCTGTACTATTCTATTCTGTTGGCCTAAATTCTGTACTATTCTATTATATTGGCCTAAATTCTGTACTATTCTATTCTATTGGCCTAAATTCTGTACTATTCTATTCTATTGGCCTAAATTCTGTACTATTCTATTCTATTGGCCTAAATTCTGTACCATTCTATTCTGTTGGCCTAAATTCTGTACTATTCTATTCTATTGGCCTAAATTCTGTGCTGTTCTATTCTATTCTATTCTGTGTCTTTTATTTGTTTATTAGAGTGAAGAACTTCAAGCTGAAGAGTTACCGTGTGTCTGTATTTAGCACCTCCTCAAGTCGATGGCTGAAATCTCTCGCCTTCTTTTGGTCACAGTGAGAATGACCTCGAGTTTATGATGCAATACTGCGCAGTGTTACGACATGATTCATGTTGAAACGCACCAATTCTTTCTCGAAGATTCTGGTTCCCTTGTGACGTGGAACAAAGAAAATCCCTGGATCATTGTAGGATACTCCCCTAGCTGAAACCTCGTTCATTCCTCTTACTGTAACTCCGTTCGTATTCTCTTTCTTCTAACAACTGATTCATAGTGCAGCTGCGAGGTTTTTCTCTCTTTACAACCTTTTTGCTCTCATTACCCTTTCAGCGCTGAATGACCTCATAGGTCCCAGTTTGTCGGCCTGAATTTTATATTCCATTCCACTCCATTTTGCTAATTTAATGTTTATACAAGTTACATATTACTTTTTTTTTTTTTTTTTAGGTCTATTCTTTCCTATATCCCTAGTCGCGTCAGCAGAGGCCTGTAAAGTTGCCCGTCCCGTCGGCTTCATAAGAATTACCTTTATATAATTTTATTCGCGAACGTATTGGCTTCGTAAGAATTACCTTCATATAATTTTATTTGCGAACGTATCGGTTTCATAAGAATTACCTTTATATAATTTTATTTGCGAACGTATCGGTTTCATAAGAATTACCTATATATAATTTTATTTGCGAACGTATCGGCTTCATAAGAATTACCTTTATGTAATTTTATTTGTGACCGTATCGGCTTAATTACCGTTATATAATTTTATTTGCGAACTTATCAGCTTCGTAAGAATTACCTTTATATAATTTTATTGCGAACGTACCGGCTTCGTAAGAATTACCTTTATGTAATTTTGTTGTGAACGTATCGGCTTAATTACCGTTATATAATTTTATTTGCGAACGTATCAGCTTCGTAAGAATTACCTTTATATAATTTTATTTGCGAACGTACCGGCTTCGTAAGAATTACCTTTATGTAATTTTATTTGTGAACGTATCGGCTTAATTACCGTTATATAATTTTATTTGCGAACGTATCAGCTTCGTAAGAATTACCTTTATATAATTTTATTTGCGAACGTATCAGCTTCGTAAGAATTACCTTTATGTAATTTTATTTGTGAACGTATCGGCTTAATTACCGTTATATAATTTTATTTGCGAACGTATCAGCTTCGTAAGAATGACCTTTATATAATTTTTTTTTGTGAACGTATCGGCTTCTTAAGAATTACCTTTATATAATTTTATTTGTGAACGTATCTGCTTAATTACCGTTATATAATTTTATTTGCGAACGTATCAGCTTCGTAAGAATTACCTTTATATAATTTTTGGTTGCGAACGTATCGGCTTCGTAAGAATTACCTTTATATAATTTTATTTGCGAACGTATCGGCTTCATAAGAGTTACCCTTATATAATTTTATTTGCGAACGTATCGGCTTCATAAGAATTACCTTTATATAATTTTATTTCCGAATGTGTACAGGAATTTTGTATCTAAAAACAAATCGGAAAGCAACTTGCCCTGACAGTTGTCTTGTTGGTAAAGCCATCAGAATAAGCAGCTTTATCAAGACTGTGATTGCTATACGAGTTGAGAGATTCACACGCTGGATCTCGCAGTAGGTAGACAGCTGATAAACTTCCCGTCTTCTTTTGTCGAAAGCTGAGGTGAGAATCTTTGGAAATTACCATCTTCTGAATAATAATAGTAATAATAATAATAATAATAATAATATACAGTGGCAGACTTCCGTCGTTTTAGATGTCCTTATATGTTGGTTTATTCTGAAAGGAAAACTATTGTGCCGACTTGTCTGTCCGCCCGCACTTTTTCTGTCCGCCCTCAGATCTTAAAAACTACTGAGGCTAGAGGGCTGCAAATTGCTATGTTGATCATCCACCCTCCGATCATCAAACATACCAAATTGCAGCCCTCTAGCCTCAGCAGTTTTTATTTTTATTTAAGGTTAAAGTTAGCCATAATCGTGCTGTTGGCAGCGATATAGGCCAGGCCACCACCGGGCCGTGGTTAAAGTTTCATGGGCCGCATTATACCGAGACCACCGAAAGATAGATCTATTTTCAGTGACCTTGATTGTACATTGTACAGAAAACTCGATTGCGCCGAAGAAACCTCGGCGCATTTTTTACTGTTTTTTTTTCACCCTCTGGTTGGTAAAGAATCCTGCTTTTTCATCCTCTTTGGCTGGTAAAGAACCCTGATTATTCATTCTCTTTGGATGGCAAAGAATCCTGATTATTCATCCTCTTTGGATGGCAAAGAATCCTGATTCTTCCGGGGAAGCAAATCGAGTAAACGAAGTCGTCATCCTGCGAATGTCCTTGTCTCTTTCTATGCAGGCTACGCTGATACGGTCTCGTGATAAGAATAATTCCGAGGAAAGCTCTCCTGAACATGCCACCAGACCCGTGCGTGTGGTCATAGGTGCACCGTATTTGTGTTATTTGACCTTGGATACGCTGGTCACCTGCAGGTTTATAGTCGTGGGTGTTATATTCTGTAGGGCATCGCATCACCCTTGTTTTACAGGTTGCTCTAGGAAGGAATTTATTTTGGAATTCTGCTTCTGATTCGAGTGAATGGGAGCTCTCCTCGTTCCCCACGGCAGTCTGGAACCAATACAGCGCGGATAGAGTGATACGTAAAGAGAGAGAGAGAGAGAGAGAGAGAGAGAGAGAGAGAGAGAGAGAGAGAGAGAGAGAGAGAGAGTACGGATAGAAAACAGTGGGGGATTCGTGAGACTTTTTTTTTTTTTTTTAAGAAGAGTCAGGTGAAATAACTTTGGGAATTTCAAAGCTCGGCTCTAAGCACAGTAAGTTGAATGAAGGAATTAATCGCGAGGCATGAGTAACCAAGGTCCAATTGTCGTAAAAGAATCGTCGTAGAATCTACTTCAAGGTAACTGCGATGATGATATCGAGGCCTCTTTGTCGTAGACGGCAAGCCCTGTAGTAGAAGTAAATGTATTCCTTGGACCCTGGTTACTCCTGTCTCGGAATGAATTCTTTCCTTCCATTGATGTACAGTGCTTTAGACCCGAGCTTTGAAACTCACAAAGTTATTTCACCTGACTCTTCTTCCAGCGTTCGACTCTCCGGCCGGCCAATGAAGAATTAGAGGAATTGATTTCCGGTGATAGAAATTCATTTCTCGGATTCCACAATAAGCTGTAGGTCCCGTTGCTAGGTAACCAGTTGGTTCTTAGCCACGTAAAATAAATCTAATCCTTCGGGCCAGCCCTCTCTAGGAGAGCTGTTAATCAGCTCAGTGGTCTGGTTAAACTAAGGTATACTTATAAAAAATCCTTTCTAAGTCTCACACAGTTATTTCACCTGACTCTTCTTTAAAAAAAAAAAAAAAAGGGTCTTTTCAAAGTCTCACGAATCCCTGTCCCCACACCGTTTTCTATCCGTACCCTGTCGTTCTCTACCCTCCTATATACAGTGATCAGCGGTATAGTGTCTCTTAAAAGGTTTCAAGCGAGAATAACTTTGTTGTTCTTGTCTTGGTTTGGGAAAGGGTTAGGGAAGGAAGGAAAGTGTTGGTGGGGTGGTGGGTGGGGGGAAGAAAGGAAGAAAGGAAAAGGAAAGAAGCAGATGTTTGGAGGAGGAGGAGGAGGATGAGGAGGAAGTAACTGAGGAGGAGGGAGCTACCTGATCGTTTGACGACGGCCATCTTGGATGAAGATGGGGAACAAGGGCAGTGGTAACTCAAGATGCCTCTTTTGGGGGGGGGGCGGTTATTGTGTGTTGGTGGGGTTCAAGGGTTGTAGGAAGGAAGACCACGCTGGCATAAGGCCTGTCTACTTCATTTAGCAGCGAATCTATTGACAACAAATCATTCCTCTATTTTGTTAATCGGGAGTACAGTCGTATTTTATTAATCTGGATTACTGTCTTATTTTATTAATCGGGATTACAATCTAATTTTATTAATCGGGATTACACTCTTATTTATCAAGATTTCAGTCTTATTTTATTAATCGGGATTGCAGTCTAATTTTATTAGTCGGGATTACAGTCTAATTTTATTAATCGGGATTACAGTCTTATTCTGTTATCAAGATTACAGTCTTATTTTATTAATTGGGATTACAGTCTTATTCCATTAATCAGGATTACAGTCTTGCTTGTCATGTGCTGAAGAGACCAAGAGTCCATTTATAGGCGTCTGGCCAGCAAACAGTCTATAAGTATACTTCGTAAATTATTGCAAGAGGTGATTACTTTTGACCTGCGATTGCTTTTGTCATTTCTCACTTTTGAACCCTTAAATACTTTGCTCAGACCAAATTCCTAAGTAGTTTTCTTTTGTCACCGCTGAAGGTTCTTTGCAGCGTCCCTTCGGCCCCTAGCTACAACCCCTTTCATTCCTTTTACTGTACCTCCGTTCACATTCTCTTTCTTGTATCCCTTTCAGCGCTGAATGACTTCGTAGGTCCCAGCGCTTGGTCTTTGGCCTAAACTCTCTATATTCTGTTCTGCCACTGCTGATGAAAGTCGCTTGATGAAAGACGAAAAAATTTCAGCCCCGCGAAAGATAATGTGGCATCACTTTCATCATTCCGTTTCTTGAACTTCTGGGAATTTGCTGTTTAGTTTAGGAGGTTCCTGTGAAAGAGGTTGGAGCCAAGGAGTTGTCATTGGCTTTTGGGGGAAGGGGAGATCTGATGACGGTTGAGAGGGGGGGTTGGTTGCCGTGGGGTTAAGGGTAGAAGGGGTTCGTTTTGGGGTTGGAGGGGTCAGGGAGCGGCTAATTATCCCTGAGAAAAGACGAAGGATTAAGGAACTTACCACCAAGTGAGTCAGCCATGGCGGTGTTTGTGGACGACTTCTTGAGTCGTGTAGTGTGACGTTTATTAATTATTATTATTATTATTATTATTAAAAATGCGCATAGTGGCATGAGTCTTGAAATGGAGAAACAAATTCACAGTTATGTATGGGTACATGTATTTAAAAAAAGATATTTATTTATTTTTAAATATACCCATACAAAACTGTAGATTTGTTTCTCCAATATTATTATTATTATTATTATTATTATTATTATTATTATTATTATTAACAACTTGGTGACATTACGTTTCTTGCCATTGTTGTAGGTTGGAGCCGGTATCTGGCTCATAATTGGTTATAGAGGGTTATTATTATTATTATTGCCACTCTAGCTAGTAGTTAGATCACCTGAATGTCACCCTTGTCTGTCTGTACCACGAACTTACTAGTGGATGCCGAATTTTGTAATATAAGAGAGGGTCGGGACCCAAGTGCTGAATCTCAGACCAAGGTGTAGTCATTCTGCATACATGTACTGGGATATAAGGATCATATTGCGTGGCACTGGGTTGTATGGTAATCTGACTCACTGCCTGACATGTGTGCGTTCGAATCCCTTCGGATTCAGTGGTTATACGAAGTCCAGGTGAACACGACGAGGCGTTTGTTTCTTCAGAGGATTTTAAGGCCAGTCATCGATGTTTTCACTCATCCTTGAACAGCTGAAGATATGTAATGTAATGATTGAGTAGGGTCGGTTTCGTATCACTTTTTATCGATATGTCCAAGGACGGCCTTCGGTAGGAATGGATGCAGAGGTTTTGTGATTTTTTTTTTTTTTTGCTGTAGTAAGCATATGACAGCATTTATTCATTATCTCTCTCTCTCTCTCTCTCTCTCTCTCTCTCTCTCTCTCTGCAGCAGGAATAGGTGCAGAGGTTGTGTGACTTTTTGTTATAGTAAGCATATTACAACATTATTCATTTCTCTCTCTCTCTCTCTCTCTCTCTCTCTCTCTCTCTCTCTCTCTCTCTCTCTCTCTCTCTCTCTCTCTGCAGCAGGAATAGGTGCAGAGATTGCGTGACTTTTTTGCTATAGTAAGCATATTGCAAATTTATTCATCTCTCTCTCTCGTATCGGAAGTTCGAAAATGTGACTATTTACGATATGGTAAACGTATGCCACGTTTTAGTAGAATGTTTTTGTTACTAGACATTGAAGTTGGTGTTTATTAAATACAGTTATTTAATAAATAATTTATTAAATAAATTATAGTTCGGAAGCAAGAAATTTGAGTTGCCGACGCTACTTCCAAAGCTTAATTAACCTGTCTTGAGTTGGCAAGTTATATTTTCTGTTTACACTTGTCAACTTTTGGAAAGTAACTTGAGGCGCCTTGTAATAATCTAATTTCCCTCACGCGCGGTGCACTGTAGGCATTACTGAAGGTTCTTTGCAGCGCCCCTTCGGCCCCTAGCTGCAACCCCTTTCATTCCTTTTACTATACCTCCGTTCGTAATCTTCTACTTTCCACCCTCTTCTAACAGTTGTTTCTTAAGCGCAACTGCGAGGTTTTCCTCCTGTTACACCTTTGAACCTTTTACTCTCAGTTTTCTCTTCAACGCTGAATGACCTCACAGGTCCCAGCGCTTGGGCTTCCCGCCTAAATTGTATCTTCTTCTTCTTCTTCTTCTTCTTCTTCTTCTTCTTCTGTTACAATCTAATTTCCCGTCTTCTCTCCCAAGAAATAAAAGGGCATTTTAGCAATTTCCAACTGGAATAATTCGTTGCTGAATGTACTCATAACCTCAGGATTTGTACTCTACCCTAGTGGTGACGTACTAATGCATTGATTGAACTAGACTTGCAGCTTGCAATAACCCCCCACCCCCCCAATCACCCTCCCCAATCTGCAACACTGCCATGCGAATGTACCTTGGGGTTCCTTTTCCCTAACCTTTGCAGTAACCTTTGCAACCTTCTGATTTGCTCTTTTCACATTCTCCCATGCTCCCTATTGCACACCGAACACTCCCAGGAGAGAGAGAGAGAGAGAGAGAGAGAGAGAGAGAGAGAGAGAGAGAGAGAGAGAGAGAGAAGCATTCGTATATAGTCCCTTCCGTTTTCCCATGTTGTGAATTTCTCAATTGTCGTTCACCCCGGGTCTCCTCCATCCGGTGTTCTTGCTTGGAATTCTCTCTCTCTCTCTCTCTTCTTCTTCTCTCTCTCTCTCTCTCTCTCTCTCTCTCTCTCTCAGCCCCAGGGCCTTGTTGTGGGATCATTGTCTGGTTTTATTTTTCCTCGGGCATCAATATGTTCCTTCGGATTTTCATTCACTTTCTCACACGCAGTTCTTTATAATTTCGTCTTGTCATCCCCTCTCTCTCTCTCTCTCTCTCTCTCTCTCTCTCACAAATTACAGACTGATACACGATAGAGATAGAATAGAAGTTTAGGGAGAGAGAGAGAGAGAGGGGGAGACAAAACACTAATAAACAATAGGAGTAAAATGAAAGGAGAGAGAGAGAGAGAGAGAGAGAGAGAGAGAGAGAGAGAGAGAGAGAGAGAGAGAGAGAAAACACTAATACACTAATAGAAAATGAAAAATGAGAGAGAGAGAGAGAGAGAGAGAGAGAGAGAGAGAGAGAGAGAGAGAGAGACTACAGATACAAAACACTAATACACAATAGAAGTAAAATGAAAGTCAGAGAGAGAGAGAGAGAGAGAGAGAGAGAGAGAGAGAGAGAGAGAGAGAGAGACTACAGACACAAAACACTAATACACAATAGAAGTAAAATGAAAGTCGAGAGAGAGAGAGAGAGAGAGAGAGAGAGAGAGAGAGAGAGAGAGAGAGAGGGGGGAGAGAGAGAGAGACAAAACACTAATACACACAGAAGTAAAATGAAAGTCGAGAGAGAGAGAGAGAGAGAGAGAGAGAGAGAGAGAGAGAGAGAGAAAGAGAGAATTCGGGGGCAGACAGAATCATTCCCTTGTTACCATGTTTACATCCGGTTGTGTGTTACAAACCCCTGTTCGTTCGGCGCTTCTGACTCCTCAGCTATGCATCTTGCCCTTGGCGAATGAGGGCGCATCATGCAGAATCGGTTCAGACCTCCCAGCAGTTTCTCTTAAGAAAGAGGATTGTGTGTGTGTGTGTGTGTGTGTTAACAGTTAAGATTTCTGAATGCCACTAGTGTGTGTGTGTGTGTGTGTTAACAGTTAACATTCCGAAATGCCTATAGGAATCGTGCTAATTTGCAGCCCAGAGACAGTGGATCATAAGGCTACCGCGTAAGCTTAAAGAATGTAGAACAAGTAAGGATTTGTCAATTTTTATTTTAAGTAAATTCGTTATGTTTTAAAGTAAATTCACCTTTCAGTACATAGGCTATATAGTTTTGGGATTCATTTTCACCAGGACCGGATTTGGCATGACATACCCAAAGGTTCGTATATCGTACCCCTCTGAGGTTCAATTATCTCCGTCAGGAGGTTATGCAGTACATTACGGCCATGTGGGGAGGTCATTTGCATTCACCCGAGTGTTTGTCAGTGATTAATGGATTCCAATGAAATTGAATTACAAGTTGGATTCGAATCTGGCTGTGGATTTACAAGGTTTTTTTTTTTTTTTAAGATCGGAATACCTCAGTTTTTGGGGTGAATTTACCTGTCCCTTTCTGAATGCAGTTAACCAACCACCAGGTATCTAAGTCGCTACTTCTCTTTCCGCGGAAGGTGCCCACATTGGTCCGGGCTCTCATACAATAAGCAAAAGATCTAACTTTACAAAAAGAAAAATTGTACCGTGTCAACATTTTTTTTTAATTAAAACGGACCAGTTGTACCGTGTCAGATTCGTTTTATGCATTTTACAAAAAGAAAAATTGCACCGTGTCAGCATATTTTTTCTAAATTTTACACAAAGAAAAATTGTACCGTGTCAGCATATTTTTTCCAAAATTTTACAAAAAGAAAAATTGTACCGTGTCAGTATTTTTTTTCCTAAATTTTACAAAAAGAAAAATTGTACCGTGTCAGCAATTTTTATACATAAAAAAATCAGTTGTACCGTGTCAGATTCGTTTTATACATTTAAGGAAAAGAAAAATTGTACCGTGTCAGCATATTTTTTCTAAATTTTACCCAAAGAAAAATTGTACCGTGTCAGTATTATTGTTGTACATTTTACACAAATAATTAGTCTAATACACACAGTACTCAGCATTGAAGTAACCCCACATCCGAACCCCCAAATTAATAACCCTGGATTTCGGTAGTTAGAATTTTTTTTCGGTCTGTGACTATAGTTTTTCAAGGTCCCAGACCCAGGCCCCCACTGCCCCCACCACCGTCCCACCAGCATCCTTTTTCGTGTAAGTGTTTATATGCCCCGGAGCGGTTTTCTGTTTTATGGCTGGGGCACTTAAACACAACCCCTCTTTCCTCTCCCCCCCCCCTCCCATCCCCGTTTCCCGGGTTAATCCCTCTCCAGCCATTTAGCCTGCCTGTCTGACTTTTCCCAACGAGAGTGCTGAAGTGACTTGGAAATTCTCTCTCTCTCTCTCTCTCTCTCTCTCTCTCTCTCGTCATTTGCAAGATGGAATGGAGTTCATGCGAGGCTGCTGCTGGAGTGCAATTGCAGAGGAAGATTGAAATTGAAATTTCAAGCACGCTGAGATTTAAATCTCAAGTAGATTGAAGTTCAGATTTCAAGTAGATTGAAGTTCAAATTTCAAGTAGATTGAAATTTTGATCTCGAGTAGATTGAAGTTCAGATTTCAAGTAGATTGAAGTTCAAATTTCAAGTAGATTGAAATTTTGATCTCGAGTAGATTGAAGTTCAGATTTCAAGTAGATTGAAGTTCAAATTTCAAGTAGGTTGAAATTTTGATCTCGAGTAGATTGAAGTCAGATTTCAAGTAGATTGAAGTTCAAATTTCAAGTAGATTGAAATTTTGATCCTCAGTAGATTGAAGTTCAGATTTCAAGTAGATTGTAACCAAATTTAAGAAGATTGACGTTCAAATTTCAAGAAGATTAAAGTTCAAATTTCAAGAAGATTAAAGTTCAAATTTCAAGAAGATTAAAGTTCAAATTTCAAGTAGATTGAAGTTCAAATTTCAAGTGAATGAAATTTTAACCTATATTAGACTAAAGTTTTAATTTTAAATGTAAAGAAATTTGAATATCAAGTGGATTGAAATTTAAATACTTCATCTCTCTTGAGGCGAGAGGCTTTTATTTTTCTAGTTTGGATGATGTAGGATATTATATATAAACACTCTGTATTTATGAATGAGGACTATTTATTTGAAGATTTTTTTTATTTATACTAGCTAAACTAAAACTTGAAACATTACCTGTTTTAATAATCATTATTGATCAAATGGTATTTTCCTACACAAATACAAACCTGAAGGTCTTTAGGTAGGATTTATCTTCTGTGGAAAGACCTTCAATTGTGTATGTTAGGAAAAATACAAATTACTTTAAATATTTGCTATTTGTTTCTACACAGATACAAACCTTCGGTCGTTATATAGAAGCTAAACCCTATGTAAAGACCTTCAGGTTTGTATGTTAGGAAGATTACAAATTACTCGCAAAATTTGCAGTTTTTTAACTGTTGAATTTTTATACTAGCATTTTGTAATATCACTCGAAACTTTGACCATAGTCACGCATGCGTATTTAGGCTAATGTTCCTACGATAATGCAAGAAAGGATAATTTGGATAAATTCAATTTGTAAGCGTTTTTCATTCAACATTACGACAGTTCGATAGTATGCTTTATTTGCAGTAGGAATTTGCAAATTTATAAAGTATATGGGAGCTTTACTTATAAGGCAGTAGGGTTTATTTGGTCCCATTTTATTACTGGCAAACGAATGTGTGTTTAGTTGCCTTATACCCAGCCATACAGATCCCTTGCATTCACAAAAGCACTTATCAAGATAGCCGGTTGTGCTTGGGGCGACTCTGAAACCATGCACGCAAATGCCCCGTGGTTTCAGGGAGTGGCATTGGGCACGACATCCACGACTTATCGTGCCAACTGGCCACCTGCTGCCGCCCCTCCTCCTACAAATACTTAGGGTCTTGAAGCCCTTGTTCCTCTTCTAGTTGGGCAGATGGCTGCAGATTTCGAAGAAATGGGATTTTTTAAAATTTTATATCAGGATTTTGTTTTTCAGTGGTTTTGTTGGCTAAGTTTGGGATTTTTCAAAATTATATTTCAGGATTTTTTTTCAGAGGTTTTGTTGGCGAAGTTCGGACTTTATATCCGCTGTTTTTGGTCCCAGTGATATTACATTTAAAATGTTTCAGTTGGTCACACACAGTGTACCCCGTATGGGGGTTAGCGCCATCTTGAGCCTCGCGCGGTCAACTGTAGGCATTACTCAAGGTGCTTTGCAGCGTCCCTTCGGCCCCTAGCTGCAGCCTCTTTCGTTCCTTTTCTTGTACCTCCGTTCATTCTCTTCCGTCTTGCTGTCTACTTTCTCCCGACAATTTTTAGTTTTTGTAAAAGAAAACTGTTGTGCCGGCTTTGTCTGTCCGTCCGCACTTTTTCTGTCCGACCTCAGATCTTAAAAACTACTGAGGCTAGAGGGCTGCAAATTGGTAGGTTGATCGTCCACCCTCCAATCATCAAACATGCCAAATTGCAGCCCTCTAGCCTCAGTAGTTTTTATTTTATTTAAGATTAAAATTAGCCATAATCGTGCTGTTGGCAGCGATATAGGACAGGCCACCACTGGGCCGTGGCTGAAAGCTTCATGGTACACGGCTCATACAGCATTATACACTGTACAGAAAACTCGATTTCTCCGACACCTTTTAAGTAATTTTTAACGTCAGTTTCTGTCTCAGCGCTGAATGACCTCAAAGGTCCCAGCGCTTGGTCTTTGGCGTAAATTCTACATTCTGTTCTGTTCTATATAGCAGGAGTGGGTCCTGGTATATAAAGTCATTTCCCTACAACCCGTAGCTACGTCTTCTTCCCCCATCCCTCGGACATTTTAGGGACATGTGGCCCAGATCCGGTCAGCGGGGCATTTATGAAGTTCTGCCTTGCCTCGCTTTATGCAATAAACCCCGTCATAAATTTTCTTTTCCATCCCGGTGGACGTCAGTCTGATTTGTGTGTGTTTTGATATTCCCGGGTTTTTTTCAGTTTTTGTTCGGGTTTGTGCTTGGTTGTTTTCTCCCTAACATTTTGTTGTTTTCTCCCTAGTCTGATGTTTTCTCCCTAATATTTTGTTGGTTTCCCCTTAACCTTTTGTTGGTTTCTCCCTAACGTTCTATTATTTTTCCCTTAACATTTTGTTTTTTCCCTAACATTTTGTTTTCTCCCTAACCTTTTCAGTGTTTTCTCCAGAGCCTTTTATTGTATTTTTCCGTAACTTCTTTTTCTCCCTAACATTTTGTTTTCTCCCCAACTTCGTTTTCTCCCTAGCATTTTACTGTTTTCTCCCTAACTTTTTGTTTCTCCCTAGCTTTTTATAGTTTTCACCCTAGCCTTGTATCGTTTTCTCCCTACCCTTTCATAGTTTTCGCCCTAGCCTTTCATCGTTTTCTCCCTAACCTCTTATAGTTTTCACCCTAGCCTTTTATCGTTTTCTCCCTAACCTTTTATAGTTTTCAACATAGCCTTTTATCATTTTCTCCCTACGCTTTTATAGTTTTCGCCCTAGCCTTTCATCGTTTTCTCCCTAACCTTTTATAGTTTTCACCGTAGCCTTTTATCGTTTTCTCCCTAAACTTTTATAGTTTTCACCGTAGCCTTTTATCGTTTTCTCCCTAAACTTTTATAGTTTTCGCCCTAGCCTTTTATCGTTTTCTCCCTAACCTTTTATAGTTTTCACCCTAGCCTTTTATCGTTTTCTCCCTACGCTTTTATAGTTTTCACCCTAGCCTTTCATCGTTTTATCCCTAGCCTCTTATCGTTTTCTCCCTAAACATTTCTTGTTTTGTCCCTAACCTTTTATCGCATTTTCCCTAACCTTTTCATGTTTTGTCCCCAAACCTCTTATTCCTGCGATGGCAAAAATACTAAATTACTTGTTCTGGGGATATGCTTGTCTGACATTGTGACGACACAACCACAGGACTCTGAAGAAAGCCTGTGGAGACCATTAAATTGTTTAGTTATCCAGAGGAGTCATTCCCCTCGGATTTTTTTTTTATTTCGGGAAAGAGCAGGGGTGGCGGGAGACTCTTCAAGGAGCATTGAGTTGAATAATGGTATAAGAATATTTTTACTTTGGGGTTTATGATGGTACCATTATTCTGTTATTCCGTATTATTGATATAGGTCTCTCTCTCTCTCTCTCTCTCTCTCTCTCTCTCTCTCTCTCTCTCTCTCTCTCTCTCTCTCTCTCTATATATATATATGTATATATATATATATATATATATATGTATGTATGTATGTATACAGCGATGTCAGGCAGGGCAGCCGATCGAGGCTACGGCCTACCCCAACGCCAAATCAAAGTCCTTCGAAAAACAGGCATCGTGCTTACCCCATATAAAAATGGGAAAACGCACGTTAAAACGAAGAAGAAAAAATATATGTGTGTGTGTGTATAGTGTGTATGTATGTATGTATATATGTATATAATCATATTCATATGATAATGGTTTTTTTATGCCTTCTCATCTTTTTTTTTTAGGACATGAATAAATATTCATAAATATTTCTTGAGCCGCAGTGGTTCAGAACCAGGAGCGTTCATAAAAGCATGCTCAGTCGCCTCCCTGTTTTTCTGTTTGTAGCGACATGGTGATGTATTTTTTCTTTACAAATTAAATTTTTTTTTGTTTTGGGTAGAGATAAAAATATTACTTGATCTGCAGAAGCGGTTCAGGACCAGTAGAATTTTATATATATACATATATATATTTTTTTTTGTAGAGATAAAAATGTTTCCTGATCAACAGCGGTTCAGAACCAGTAGAATTATTTTTCTAGTAGAGATCAAAATATTTCTTGATCCGCAGCGGTGCAGAACCAGTAGAATGATTTTTTTGTAAAGATCAAAATGTTTCCTGATCAGCAGCAGTTCAGAACCAGTAGAATTATTTTTTTGTAGAGATAAAAATGTTTCCTGATCAGCAGCGGTTCAGAACCAGTAGAATTATTTTTTTGGTAGAGACCAAAATATTTCTTGATCCGCAGTGGTGGTTCAGAACCAGTAGAATTTTTTTTTCTTATATATATATATATATATATATATATATATATATATATATATATATATATATATATATATATATATCTTATTGGTAGAGATAAAAATGCTCCTTGATCTGCAGCAGCAGTTCAGAACCAGCAGGAGTCACGGCTTGCTTAGGCAGGCAGTTAGGTCTGTCAGAGGGGTCGAGCAGAGGAGGAGGCCATTATCAGACAATTGCTGATAATAAGGCCATATTCAAGTGCATTGAGGGGGTCGTGTTTCGCCTTTTAAAATGCCCCGGGTCGCCTGACGGGGCATTTTGCCAGTGGGCAGTCTGTTTAGATTTTGGTGTTGACCTCCTTTTTTTCATTTTTCACTTGTGTGGCTATTTGATGTGGCATTCGTTAAGGGTAAATGCAATTTTTATTGTCAGGATGTTTGTGCAAGTGATGGTTTGCACCTAAACAATCACACAAACACACACACAATCACACACAAACACACACACGTGCCAAAGTATAAATGTCATGTTTGCATTCATAGAATATTCATTAGCATGAATGGCATCTAATTAACTGAAGTTAATATGACACCATTCATGCTAATGTGTCTTCTCGAGTTTTTATTATACGTGTTTTATTTAACCAGTATTTTAATGAACTGCTCTTATTCTGTAGCAGTTTGCTTGATGATGTTTCTGTCTGTTTCTTGCCTGGAAATTACCAGATGTGGTCTGAGATACTCGTGAAACCGTTTTAAAAAAATCGATGTTTTCAATTCAGTTCCCAAATGGTTTGCAGAGGTCGTCTTCTCAGGGGAGGATCGAACTGAAGTCCTGGAACCTGGGTGGTTTTGTCACCACCAGGCAGGAGGAACCTTTTGAGTGGCTCCTTGACACTTCCCGGAGAGAGAGATCTCTTTGATGCCACCCGGCTTTCTGTAGAAGGTCGGGACGGGGATGGATATTAATGAACTTTAACTAATTCGTCAGTAGGGATGGTGGCAAAGACCATTGCGACAGAGGGCTCTAAGTCCCCACGCCCTCCTCCTCCTCCTCCTCCTCCTCCTCCTCCTCAATCTTTGCCTTCTTACACAACTCTCATTATCCTCAGACCACCCTCTGTCCGAAAGGGAGATGGCAACAGGGGTGGGGAGGAGGAGGAGGAGGAGGAGGTGGTGGTCGTCCAGAGACAGACGTCTCTGATAAATGTTTTCCTTCTCTGCCTCCATTTCTCCGGCGGGATTTTCTCTCTCTGCCATAACACACGTGGCAGAGTAGTTTTCCGCTTCCTCCTGCTCTCCAAGGTCTAAAAAGAATATTCTCTGGGTCTTGCTCCTCTCCCTCTTCCTTCTCCTCCCCCTCTTCCTCCTTCATCTCCCCCATTTCCTCCTTCATCTCCCCCTTCCGCAGAAATCGACGATTATGGCTGGGAAGTCCATCTTGATCATTCTCTCTCTCTCTCTCTCTCTCTCCCTCTCTCTCTCTCTCTCTCTCTCTCTCTCTCTCTCCTTCTTCAGTTACGGACCTCTTCTCTCTCTCTCTCTCTCTCTCTCTCTCTCTCTCTCTCTCCCAAGTTCTCGTATCTCATCATCATCATCTTTCAGGCCTCCCTTCTTTCCTTTGTACTTTCATTTTTGCATCGTCTGTTGTGTACCTTTCATCCTTTCCCCTCATTCTCGTTCCTTCCCCATTTCCCCCATCGCCGACTTCTGCATTCCTCTTTTCATCTGCGACCCTCCCACTCCTTTTTCTTCGTCTGGCGAGAAGGACCATTTTGGGAGATTTCGAGAACAGTGACTTATGTTGAGGTGGGTGACAGAGTAATAATGTCTGATCAATAGCTCCATTTTGGGTGAGCTGGGGTTGCCGAAAATAGCGGACTGACCGCTAGGTACGTAAGCCTACTGCTAAGCTTCCTACTGTTTAGGTTAATACAGGCGCAGTGGTTGTCAGGTTGTACATGCCCATACCCAGGTCGTTTTCGGGCATCTGAGCCAGCCAGGTCTTCTTGGCTGTCAGCAAGATTGCTACGAAACGGGTACCGTATCATAGATAGCGGTAAAACTATTTTTCCCACGAGTTTTTAATTTTTTTTAACGTGTGCCGGATGCGTGTGGTAACATGGAACAAAAAAAAAAAAGTGTTTGTATATTTGAGTATGTATGTACTTTAGTAAATTTACTCTAAACTTGGTCCCAGCGACGAGAAATGACGTATATACATTACGTTTGAGGAAAATTGGTTCGCTTCCGTCAGAACTGCACTCGAGTGGAATGTCAGGACAAGAATTGATTACCTAATCATGAGTTGATAAGGTCATCACTTTGAACCGGAACCCCATTTTTAATTGTGTTTTATTGTTATTGTCGTGTTGACACTTGTATACGATCAGTAATCTACTTTTCCGGACTCGTATAGACTGGGTGAATGAGGGGTATTTGTCAGTTTTATTGAAAGTAAAAGGATGTGTTACTTTTCAACATTTGGTAGGATACCGTATAGTCGATTTCTGTAGGATGTGGTTTTATGTCAGTAGGTATTTCAGCCTCTCTCTCTCTCTCTCTCTCTCTCTCTCTCTCTCATAAGTTATTGATGAACTTCGATGAAATTCACACACTATGAGCTTTTGATCAGCCACATGCCAAGGAATAATTGACGCTAAACTGTGTAGATATTTTCTCAATTTGTGGAAAGTGAATATTTTCTTCACGTGAAAGAGTCACAGCTTATGCCAAGCCATGATGTTTGGAAAGCTTAGAAAATAACCACTTTTCCCATGATTGTCTAAAAAAAGAAAAAATTCTACAGGTAATGAAGAAGCCTAGAACTGACTTGGTTATAAAAAAAATTATAGTTTTTTTTTCTGTGTGTGTGTGTGTGTGTGTGTGTGTATAGATCTAAGTTCCAGAAATGGTTGGAAGCAACTTTGTAGACTGGACTAAGTTGAGCTTAAGATCTCATAAATTTTCCCTCTCTCCAAAATGACTTTAGTATTCCTCATCCAAGATGTTCATTTCAGTTCAGTGTTTGATCAGATTAAAATGTGGTTTTAGTTTTCTGTAAAAGAAAACTATTGCGCCGGCTTTGTCTGTCCGTCCGCACTTTATTCTGTCCGCACTTAGATCTTAAAAACTACTGAGGCTAAAGGGCTGCAAATTTATATGTTGATCATCCACCCTCCAGTCATCAAACATACAAAATTGTAGTTCTGTAGCCTCGGTAGTTTTTATTTTATTTAAGGGTAAAGTTAGCCATAGTCCTACTTCCGGCGACGTTATAGGATAGGCCACCACCGGGCCGTGGTTAAAGTTTCATGGACCGGGGCTCATACAGCATTATACCGAGACCACCGAAAGATAGTCTATTTTCGGTGGCCTTGATTATACACTGTGTAGCGGGTGTACAGAAAACTCGATTGCGCCGAAGAAACTTCGGCGCATTTTTTACTTTAGTTTATTTAGGATAATAAAATGCAAGCACAGAGTATATAATAAAATGCAAGCACAGCATATATGGAAACCAAAACGGAGTATTTACAAGTTAATGGTGAAATTTGTCGTTTTACTTGCTCAGAAGAATTACAGTAAACAATATCTTAGACAGCTAAACAGTGATGCTTTTCAAACCTTAAA
>NC_089796.1:77223862-77238862 GCF_040412425.1 Macrobrachium rosenbergii
GGCGATGTATCTTCCACGTAAAGAACAGGCGTCTCAGTTTTCCCAGAACGAGCCGATGCATGACAGTGGCCCAAAGACTTTAGAGTGACGGGAGGGAGTTTTTAACGGTCTAGCCTTTGAACTTGTCGGGGTGATGCAATGGTAGCCCGTCTGACGTCATTCACTGCTTGCTCTCTCTCTCTCTCTCTCTCTCTCTCTCTCTCTCTCTCTCTCTCTCTCAGAGGTTCATTTACATTGGCCAATGCTGTCCTTATTATATAATACGTTATGTCAGTGTTGATTCTCTCTCTCTCTCTCTCTCTCTCTCTCTCTCTCTCTCTCTCTCTCTCTCTCTCGTTAATTTACATTGGCCAGTACTCTTCTTATTGTATGGTACGTCATCTCTCTCTCTCTCTCTCTCTCTCTCTCATTGTGCCAACACTCCTGATTGTATTTTACGTTATCTCTCTCTCTCTCTCTCTCTCTCTCTCTCTCTCTCTCTCTCTCTCTCTCTCTCTCTCATTGGCCAACACTCCCGATTGTATTTTACGTTATCTCTCTCTCTCTCTCTCTCTCTCTCTCTCTCTCTCTCTCTCTCTCTCTCTCTCTCATTGGCCCAACACTCCCGATGTATTTTACGTTATCTCTCTCTCTCTCTCTCTCTCTCTCTCTCTCTCTCTCTCTCTCTCTCTCTCTCTCTCTCTCTCTCAGTTCATTATCATTGGCCAATACTCTCCATAATGTATATGACTCTGTCAGTTTTGAATAATACCAGTAACCTTTAGTTTATAAATAGGATTCTTATACCTGATATCATAATCACCAATGACAATATGGACCTGTTATTTGACAATCATAATAATAAACTGCTCTGATATTCCGTGGACGTTACACATTGGCCCTCAGTGACAGTTGACATATCGTGTTCTTTTGGAAGACGCTAAACCTCGATCAGTGTTTGATAGGAAGATAATGTCAGTTAAGAACCTTCATCTTGAGTTTTGTATTCGGATTTGGTCTACTTTTTTCTTGTGTCGATACTTTAGTACCACTGGTCCTATTAGGAAGAAATCCCCGAAGCTTTCAGTGCTTGTTTAAATGAATATTGGGCAATGCAAGTGAACTTGGGAGAGAGAGAGAGAGAATCAAAACTGACAAATCGCACTTTGAAATGAGGAGTGTATTGTCCAATTTAAATGAACTTGAGAGAGAGAGAGAGAGAGAGAGAGAGAGAGAGAGAGAGAGAGAGAGAGAGAGAGAGAGAGAGAGAGAGAGAAACTTGCAAATCGCACTTTGAAATGAGGAGAGTATTGTCAATGTAATTGAACTTAGAGAGAGAGAGAGAGAAGAACTGAGAGAGAGAGAGAGAGAGAGAGAGAGAATCAAAACTGGAAAATTACACTTTGAAATGAGGAGAGTATTGTCCAATGTAATTGAACTTAGAGAGAGAGAGAGAGAGAGAATCAAAACTGAAAAATCGCACTTTGAAATGAGGAGAGTATTGGCCAATGTAAATGAACTTGAGAGAGAGAGAGAGAGAGAGAGAGAGAGAGAGAGAGAGAGAGAGAGAGAGAGAGAGAGAGAGAGAGAGAGAGCGTAATGAATAATCTGTAATAACACTGAATTTCTTGTACTACAGGTAAATGAATTATAAAGATACATCACTGCAAATTTTTCAGTTGGTAATAATTTGATTTTGGTTAATATGAGGGTGGGGTAGGGATTACAGAGATTGCGAAGTCATTTGTCTGGTATATATAATCTCGGTATTTTCAGAGCAATATTATAAATAGATTTTTATGCAAAATGTGTAGTTGATGAATCTGTTTCGGCCTGCAATTTAATTTGTGTTTCCAGGAATGAAATATAGAGTTGTAGGCCAAGCACTAGGACTTTATGAGGTCATTCAGCGCGGGAGAGGAAATTGAGAGTGGGTAGGTTGAAAGGTGTAACAGGAGGAAAACCTCAAAGCAGCTTCACTTTGAAACAATAGTTACGAGAGGGTGGATAGCAAGATGGAAGAAAGATAATATAGCCGGCGGTACAGTGAAAGGAATGGAAGGGGTTGCAGCTAGGGGCCGAAGGGACGCTGCAGAGAACCTTTAGTAATGCCTACAGCGCACCCCGTGAGGTGCACTGACGGCACTTCCCCCTTACGGAGATATTTGTATGTCGTGTGCCCTGCAGTGAAGTTAAGTGAGTTTTTTTTTTTTAACGGTGTGAGTCAGGTATTTGTGTTCTTTAGGTTAAGAGATTGTCAAAAAAAAGTGTGCCAAAATTCCAAGTGCATTTCGTGTATTTGATAAGAAAATAGTTTGATTTCGCACCTGTAGATGAACTGGTTTTAAATCTGTGGCGATCAGCTTGCTATTTTGTCTAACAGCCGTTTTAATTGCTGTGCCGTTTTCAGAATACAGATGTCTGATTCAAGACTGGCATTTATTCCAGAATGCAATCTCTTGATTCAAGAATAGCTTTTGTTCTAGAGAGAGAGAGAGAGAGAGAGAGAGAGAGAGAGAGAGAGAGAGAGAGAGAGAGAGAGAGAGAGAGAGAGAGAGAGAGAATTATTTTGCAAAACACGGAATGGAGATAAATTGCAAAACACAGAATAATGGAGAGAGAGAGAGAGAGAGAGAGAGAGAGAGAGAGAGAGAGAGAGAGAGAGAGAGAGAGAGGAGAGAGAGAGTTATTTTGTAAACACGGAATGAGGATATATTGCAAAACACAGAATAATAGAGAGAGAGAGAGAGAGAGCGTATTATTTTGCAACATAGAATACCTTACCTTACAGACCTTACAGTTCGTTCGGGTTGCCCCAGGTCCCTCAATGTGAGGCACCTTTGATGTCTACCAGAGAATTGCTAACGCATCTTCCGGTATATTTGCATCTTCCAGTCTTGGATGGTCTGGGATGCATCTTAGATATTTGTCGAGCTTATTCTTAAACACATCTACGCTCACTCCTGTTATGTTCCTCAGATGAGCTGGTAAAGCGCACTGAATAGACGCTGCATTATCGATGCTGGTGCGTGGTGGATTAATGTCCTGTGTGCTTTCCTTAGTTTTCTGGTATAGTTTTGGCACTATTAATCTACCTCTGCTTGCTCGAATCTAAGAGAGAGAGAGAGAGAGAGAGAGAGAGAGAGAGAGAGAGAGAGAGAGAGAGAGAGAGAGAGAGAGAGAATTATTTTGCAAAACACGGAATGAGATATATTAAACAGATATATATATATATATATATATATATATATATATATATATATATATATATATATATATATATATATATATATATATATATATATATATAGAGATAGATATTATAAGGCAAAACACAGAATAGAATATATTTTAGAACAGACTTCTGATGCAAGAATGGCATATATTCCAGAACACATCTCTGATTCAGGAATTGCATATGTTCTAGTATACACATCTCTAATTCAAGAGTATCTTCTATTCTAGAATACACATCTCTGATAGCAATTATTCTAGAATACACACCTCTGATTCAAGAAGAGCATGTATTCCAGAGTACAGATACGTAATTCAAGAATAGCATAGATCTGAGACTTGAGAACGTCATATATTCTAGAATACATATCTGACACTTAAGAACGTCATGTATTCTAGATTACATATCTGACACTTAAGAACGTCACATATTCTAGAATACATATATGACACTCAAGAACGTCACGCCATCTAGATTACACATCTGACACTCAAGATCGTCATATATTCTAGAATACATCATCTGACACTTAAGAACGTCATATATTCTAGATTACATATCTGACACTTAAGAACGTCACATATTCTAGAATACTTATCTGACACTCAAGAACGTCACGCCATCTAGATTACACATCTGACACTCAAGAACGACATATATTCGGAACGGTATTGCAATGCTGGCCGCGTTGGCATTTTGAGTTCAAGAACAAACAAGACAGTCAAGAGCATCGCTGGCCGTCTCCAGTTCTCGAGTAACGGCCAATTAGCTTGTTCCGAGGCTAAACGACGACGTCTAGACAAGGCCAGGGTTAAGTCCGTGCTGATGCTTGGCGAATGTATCAGTGATTATGTTAATTTTATCGCTTTCTAATTTGCTTCGCGTATGTAAGCGTGGCCGAAAAAGGAACGCTAATTATCACTTCTTGGTGTGGTGCAATCACCCCCCTCCCCCCTTCTCTCTCTCTCTCTCTCTCTCTCTCTTTCTCTCTCTCTCTCTCTCTACCTCTCTCTCTACTCGTGTGTGTGTGTTACACCAGATTCATTTTAGAGAGAGAGAGAGTGAGTGAGGAGAGTATCTGGAAGATGCATTCGTCTGTGCAATGGGTATGCACAGATTCTCTCTCTCTCTCTCTCTCTCTCTCTCTCTCTCTCTCTCTCTCTCTCTGTGTGCGTGGGCACGTGCAGATTCATTTCATGTGTGTGTGTGTGTGTGTGTGTGTGTGAGAGAGAGAGAGAGAGAGAGAGAGAGAGAGAGAGAGAGAGAGAGAGAGAGTATACAAGAAATGCATTTCGTTTGTGCAATGGATATGCACAGGCTGCTTATCTCTCTCTATCTCTCTCTCTCTCTCTCTCTCTCTCTGCGTTCATATATGGATGCATTTCGTGTGTGAAGAGAGAGAGAGAGAGAGAGAGAGAGAGAGAGAGAGAGAGAGAGAGAGAGAGTGAACCAGCAAGCATGGATGCATGCCTCTGTGTATTATGACATGTGCGTGAGAATTTACATATGCTTGCGTCTTTTTTTTTTTTTTTTTTGTCTTCTTTTGTCAGTGCCCCTGCGCAGATGCCTTTTGCCCCGCCAGTACAGTTTGACAAACTGCCACAGCCTGAATCCTGCTGCTGTGGGAGAACTTTGCGTGTGACGATTATTGTAGATTGCAGATTGCATCGCCCGTAGGTGTGTAGCAGGAAGCGTTCTCCTTGCGCCATTAAGTGTTTACAGCTAATAGCTCGGTTCTTGATCCCTTGATCTCGACCTCGAGAGAGAGAGAGAGAGAGAGAGAGAGAGAGAGAGAGAGAGAGAGAGAGAGAGAGTCAATATACGTTTTGCATTTGGTAGTAGATTGTCAAGCCATCAAGAGAGAGAGAGAGAGAGAGAGAGAGAGAGAGAGAGAGAGAGAGAGAGAGAGAGAGAATGGTCAATATACGTTTTGCTTTTGGTAGTAGATTGCCAAGCCATCAACAGAGGGAGAGAGAGAGAGAGAGAGAGAATAAAGTAAAGTCAATGTATGTTTTGTGTAATGATGTAGATTTCCAAGTCATCAACACACACAGAGAGAGAGAGAGAGAGAGAGAGAGAGAGAGAGAGAGAGAGAGAGAGAGAGAGAGAGAGAGAGAATGTGTGTATGCAGACTGCATTTCTGATTCTCCATCTCTCTCTGCTCGTTCAAATCCAGATGCATTTCTTATGCGTGTATAAAGAGAGAGAGAGAGAGAGAGAGAGAGAGAGAGAGAGAGAGAGAGAGAGAGAGAGAATATGCGCTAACATTTCCTGCTTTTAAACTAATGGCCCTTGAAAATTGAAATGTGGCTTAAAAGCAATTCCTGCTGGCTATTTTTTAATGACGGAAACGAAAGAAAGAAAAAGGAAAAAAAAAGTTTGAAAAAGGAATCCACCACTAGTGTGGTCGAGGCTGAGAACGCCATTATCCATTCCCTCTTGCCTTTTTTTTTGGGGGGGGGGCGGTGGCTGGCGGCTGGGGTGAGGGGGGGATGGCGTGTAGGAGGCGAAAGGTCCTTCAAAAGTCATTAAGCGACGTTTGCATAGATGTTTGTAAAGCAAGGGCTTTTTAAAAGTCAGTGACCTTTGGGAAATGATTGTCCTGCCGCCATAAGCTTCGACGTTGATTCAAGCGGAGTTTTCTAGATTGCCTTTTATTTAATTTTTTAAATTGTTTTCCTTCGTTCAGGCAGCGGGGTTTGTTCAGAAGAGACTTCTTCCTACTTTGAACCAGTGTTTTCCTTCAGGATTTGAGATCATGGGAGACTTTCTGTCTGTGTCCTAAAAAGAGTATTGACTCGATTTTAGTTTTCAGTTTCTCTTTTAGTTCTCGTAACTTGAGTGTATGCTTTGGAAACAGTATCTGCAACAGTAATATTTGCCACCCGAAAAGTGGCAAATGTAATATTTCCAGAGCACACACTCAGGTTAAGAGAAATGAAAGAAATTGGAAAAATAAAGTCGAGTAAAGATTTTTCAGACTGAAAAAGGTTACTGGTATATAAAATATTTTTTGAGTATTAAATCTTTGTAAGAGCATGAGCCATTTTGTATTAGAAACTATTTTGGTGTATAAAATAACTTTTTCTTGAGATTAGAAAAGAAGAAAAAAATTATTTTATACTCCAAATTAGTTTCTAATACAAAATGGCTCATGGTCTTGAAAAGATTTAAAACTCAAAAAATATTTTCTGTACCTGTAACATTTTTCAGTCTAAAAGATTTTAATATAAAACAACATCCTACTTTAAAAACAAAATCAGAAAGATATTCTACTCAAAAGATATAATTTCTCATTCTGTAACAAGTAGATTTACCTGTAAAAAAAATTACTTCTTCAAGAACAAGTTCCAAATCTGGAAGGATTTCTCATGTGCAGTAGGATTTTATATGCACTCCAGAAAATCAGGCCTGATCTAAGCAGATTTTCCTATGCTTGGTAGATCTTCCTCAATTGCAGGATTTCCAAAATTTTTTTGTCTGTTTGGCGGTGAAGTTCTGCTTTAAAAGTTCTTTCAAATTAAGGCTTATCATTAATCTTTATTGCCTTTGCAGTAGTGTGCATTGTGAAATTATATATATATATATATATATATATATATATATATATATATATATATATATATATATATATATATATATATATATATATATATATATATATATATATATATATATATATGTATGTATGTATGTATGTATATATATACTGTATATATGTGTATATATATATGTATATATAGTATAATGTCTGTGTATGGAGATGAAATTTGCTTTATTATTATTATTATTATTATTATTATTATTATTATTATTATTATTATTATTACGTGAAAGAAGCCGAAACGCCCATAGCTTTTCGAGTAAGTTACGAGACCAAAAACTGTACATTTAACCCTCCTTCATCGGTTTTCTTGTAGTGCAGGTAGTGTAGTCCTGATCAAAGTAAACGTATGTAGTAGTAGTAGTAGTAGTAGTAGTAGTAGTAGTAGTAGTAGTAGTAGTAGTAGTAGACACAAAAAATACTTGGAAAGTTAGGAGAAAAAGTAGCTTGTCCACTGATAAACAGAGCTTGACATGATTTAACACAGTGCAGAGAGAGAGAGAGAGAGAGAGAGAGAGAGAGAGAGAGAGAGATAGCAAAGAGGAGATGAGATTCCAATTTAAACGGTTTTGCATTTATCATGGTTAATAAATGTAAATGGACTTGAGAGAGAGAGAGAGAGAGAGAGAGAGAGAGAGCAACTGATATACCAAAGAGGAGATGAGATTCCATTTTAAACGACTTTGGTGTTCATCGTGGTTAATAAGTGTAAATGAACTTTTGAGAGAGAGAGAGAGAGAGAGAGAGAGAGAGAGAGAGAGAGAGAGAGATGAGATTCCAATTTAAACGATTTTGGTGTTTATCGTGGTTAATAAATGTAAATGAACTTTTGAGAGAGAGAGAGAGAGAGAGAGAGAGAGAGAGAGAGAGAGAGAGAGAGAGAGAGCAACTGATATACCAAAGAGGAGAGAGACGAGATTCCAATTTAAACGATTTTGGTATTCATCATGGTTAATAAATGTAAATGAACTTTTGAGAGAGAGAGAGAGAGAGAGAGAGAGAGAGAGAGAGAGAGAGAGAGAGAGAGAGAGAGAGAGAGAGAGAGAGAGATGAGATCCAATTTAAACGATTTTGGTGTTTATCGTATTAATAAATGTAAATGAACTTTGAGAGAGAGAGAGAGAGAGAGAGAGAGAGAATGAGAGAGAGAGAGAGAGAGAGAGAGAGAGAGAGAGATGATCAAATTAAACGAATTTGGTATTCATCCTGGTTAATAAACGTAAATGAACTTTTGAGAGAGAGAGAGAGAGAGAGAGAGAGAGAGAGAGAGAGAGAGAGAGAGGTAACACAGGATGTGTGCGGCCTGCCCTGGCAGGTGGCTGATTGGTTGATGGTCTTCTCTGTCAATACGCATTGACCCTCCTGTAGAACACCTGGGCTTGTGCCTGCCTGCGTTCGACAGGAGAGAGAGACACTGGTTGAATGTTTCGGTAGTCTGGTGGACGTTGGATTTCGCAGCTTGGTTGAGATTGAATTGATCGGTGATTGTGTAGGAATCTTGGTTGGGATTGAAGTTCCACTCTATTGTTTCGCAGTCTGGTGGAGACTGAATTGATTGGTGATTGTTGGTAGAGATTGAACTGATCGGTGATTGGTTAGGAGTCTCTGTCGATATTGAAGTTCCACTTGATTGTTTCGGAGTGTGGTGGAGATTGAATTGACCGGTGATTGTGTAGGAGTCTCGGTTGAGATTGAAGTTTCTTCTGTGATTATAAAAAAAAATTTGATGGAGATGGAAGTTTTTTTATAGAAGTTTCTTACAGTTGGAAGTACCCTAACTTGGAAAGTATATCCTTTTTTTGTATCATAATTTCACCCTTACTCGAAAAGTATATATCCCCCTTTGAAGACCCTGATGTCGAAGAGACCCCTTCGATGTCGGGGGGAGGGGGGGAGCGGGTGGCGGGGGAATCTGACTTTCACAGACAACCAGTCTTCATTTGAATGCAACAGAAGAGCTCGCATGCAGGCACGTATGGGGTTTGCCCTCATCGCACCTGGGCGGTCGCTGGTGGGACGTTTATGCAAATGAATATTCGGACGGGGTGGCGTTAAAAAAGTGGGACACCATCGATACACTTGGGGTGTCGATGATGATCAGGTCGACTGTTGAAATTGTAGGACAGAAAACGACCGTGTTACAGGACAGAAAAGGACTGAGTTACAGTACACAACTTAGTTATTGGACAGGACAGAACTTATAGGACAGAACTGAGTTATAGGATAGAAAACAACGGTGTTACAAGACAGAAGAGAACTGAGGTACAGGACAGAACTTAGTTACAGGACAGAACTTAGTTATAGGACAGAACTGAGTTACAGGAAAGTAACAGGACTGCAAAGGACTGAGTTACAGGACAGAAAAGGACGGAGTTACAGGACAGAAAAGGACGGAGTTACAGGACAGAAAAGGACGGAGTTACATGACAGAAAAGGACGGAGTTACAGGACAGAACTGAGTTACAGGACAGAAAAGGACTGAGTTACAGGACAGAAAAGGACTGAGTTACAGGACAGAAAAGGACTGAGTTATACGACAGATAAGAACTGAGTTATACGACAGATAAGAACTGAGTTACAGGACAGAAAAGAAATCAGTTATAGAACAGAAAAGAAATCAGTTATAGAACAGAAAAGAACTGAGTTATAGGACAGAAAAGAACTGCAGGACAGTCTGGCTGGATTAGACCAGTGGTACCAAACCTGGGGCCACTTTCACCAGGGCCATGGCAGATTTCGGGGATGGGGGGGGGACTTACACAGAAAAATTGTAGGAAGCAGCGCCAGTGGTTTCCCAAACTTTTTTTTTTTTTTTTTTTAGCTCATGAAATATCTAATTGTTTCTGTGGCCCGTCGGACCTAGACATTATCGTGGAAAAAAGTACTTCATTTCTTTAATAAACTTCGTAGAAATATTAAGTCTGTTAAATGCACATTTATTCTCTATTCAGAAATACTCAACAACATATACAGAGAGAGAGAGAGAGAGAGAGAGAGAGAGAGAGAGAGAGAGAGAGAGATTTGGTGCCCATGGGCATCCTGGAATACTTCAAGGCTCCTCGGAGGGGAAAACGCTTCTGTGGATGGTTTAAGTGACTTGAGATATGGAGGCGAATGGTTTCTCTCTCTCTCTCTCTCTCTCTCTCTCTCTCTCTCTCTCTCTCTCCACACTGACACCTACAGCCTAATATTTAAAAAGAGTAATTAACTTTTGGTAATCTATAATTTATATTTTCATTAAGAGAAGCCTTTCCTAGGTAGGATAACATACATTAGCGGCAAATTCATAATTTCTAAAAAAATGAATACTAATAATATATCTGAAGCCATTCTATATTGTGCATGGATTGTGGAATGCCCAATAAGGGGTATTCGTGGGCTACAGGCACTTGCGCAACTCTGGGAGAGAAAGAGAAAGACTCTCTCTCTCTCTCTCTCTCTCAGATTGATGCTTTGCATTAAGCGAATGCAAACGGCTCAAAACTCGTTATCCTTCATAGGTGACCATGAAAATGCAGCTGACGTGCAGCCCAGGTTTGTCTTCGCTGAACAGAATTCCTCCGACTGGTGCAAAACACGTAGTTAAACTCGGACAGGTACAAAACACGTAGTTAAACTCGCACAGAACTCGGACTAGTACAAAACGCGTAGTTAAACTCGGACGGGTACAAAACACGTAGTTAAACTCGGACAGGTACAAAACACGTAGGTAAACTCGGGCAGGTACAAAACACGTAGTTAAACTCGAACAGGTACAAAACACGTAGTTAAAATCTGTTCAGTGAAATTAAGACGATACCACGTGCGTGGATGGGCTTTATCATTACTTTTACAGTTTTCTGTAAAAGAAAACTATTGTGCCGGCTTTGCCTGTCCGTCCGCACTTTTTTCTGTCCGCACTTTTTTCTGTCCGCATTTTTCTGTCCGCATTTTTCTGTCCGCCCTCAGATCTTAAAAACTGCTGAGGCTTGAAGGCTGCAAATTGCTATGTTGATCATCCACCCTCCAATCACCAAACTTACCAAATTGCAGCCCTCTAGCCTCGGTAGTTTTGATTTTATTTAAGTTTAAAGTTCGCCATGATCGTGCTTCTGGCAACGATATAGGGTAAAGTTTCATGGGCCGCGGCTCATACAGCATTATACAGAGACCACCGAAAGGTAGATCTAAATTATTTGCGGTGGCCTTGATTTTACGCTGTAGCGGCTGTACAGAAAACTCGATTGCGCCGAGGAAACGTATTTTTTTTATTTTCATCATATTTAATATTTTTTTTTTTTACTATTCTCAATATTATTAGTCATTATCCTTGTTGTGATTATTGTTTTATCTACGTCTTCAGCAACTGTGTGGATATTCCCTTGTATCTATAGATTTTGTGTCGTGTCTCTACTTTGTACAGTATATTCCTTGTGTATAGCCTTGAGCTGAAATAAAAGTGATTATTATTATATTCGAAGGAAATAGACCCACTCTTAAACAGGTCTTATTAAAAAGGATGGCTGTCGACGGTACCACAACCCGAAGTAGAAGAACCTGAATCCAGACGACTTAGGATTCCACGGATTCCTGATGGAATATTTCAGTAAAAGACTTCCCGCATTCCACACACTATCCTTTCTCCAGTGTGCATATTGGCCAGTTGGTGACCAACGTCGCTGAGCCTGGAAAGTGAATTATAAGGAAAAATAGAAAAGATATTATTATTATTATTTATTATATTATTAGGAAAAAGACCTTCTTTCTCCAGTATGAATATTGGCCAGTTACTGACCAACATCGCTGAGCCTGAAAAGCGATTTATAAGGAAAAATAGAAAAATTATTATTATTATTATTATTATTATTATTATTATTATTATTATTATTATTGCGCTGGAATGGTTGCAAGCAATTGACCGATGTTCATTTCGGTACATTACTTGCAACCATTCCAGTGCAAGAAAAGCAATTGATAAGAAATTGAGTTGTTTACTATATAAAATAAATGCTGTTGAAACTGCCATTTTGTTTAACAAACCTGTATTATTATTATTATTATTATTATTATTATTATTATTATTATTATTATTATTATTATTATTATTATCCGATGAAAGTAAACAACTGTAGGATCTGTAGTCCTGCGATCCCTCCCCATAGCATTCTGTCCCGTTACTCATCCCCACTTATCTGAACCCCCTCCCCACAGTCTCTTTAGCTCCCCATTAGTATAAAGACCAACGATCGATTTCTCCGGCTTAGGACTAAACCCCTAATGCTTTTATCGGAGGGGAAATAGACAATAGGCAATGGAAATATCCCGTTTGGCTGTGTATTGGAGCTGCGCCCTTCGTTGGGTGTGGTGTTCTGGAGATTCTCGTAATGTTGTTGTTAATACCCTTGCCCAGCAAAGATGGAGTTTTTTTTTTTTTGTTCGTGCCTGTATGCTTGTTCGCTTGTGTTGACTGCTAGAGATCCCGGGGATTTGGTTTACCATTGAGTTTTGGTGAGGGTGTGGGCCCTAGTAGGCCTCGTGTGTTTAGATTTAATATTGTCTTCGCTCTAACTGTGCGTTATAAAGAATATTCGTATTTTTTGTTTTCATATTTAATGATAGCGCTTTTAAACTTCCCCAGGAGAAATGAGTTTGATTTCAAAATAATGAATTCCTTTGGCAATGGGAAATGCACAGCACGCCTTGAGTGCTGTGTAGTTCCAGGGCCTTAGGTATTTTCAAAATGCCTTCATCAAAATGCAAGGCACTTTTTTATGAATCACCCATTAAATATTCGTTGCATTACAAGGTTTATATTGTATCCTTTTTGTTTTTTAATCTATTATGGATAACAGATACAAACTGTTATTTGAATGCACACAACGCAACCGTGCGTCAAGCTAAAGAACGGGAAACTCGTTAGTAAAGAACCTTAATCATGATTTGTTCAGTTGCGAAATCGTAACGAATTAACGACCTAATTAATGTTGCCGAGCTTTCTCAAGCCCCTCTTAATAATGCCGCCTCCGACTGACTGGAATTAATTCGGTTGTAAAGGTCACGTGACCTTGAACTCCCAGCATATGTGCTTGTTGTCTCGTAATAATAATAATAATAGCCTGCGGTGCTCCCAGGAAACCAGACGTTGCTTTTAAATCTTCCACAGAGGCAACGGGGAGACCAGCTTTCAACACTGACCGTAGGAATTGTGACGCCAGTTGACGCGAATTGAAGAGAGATTGAAGCATTTCCCTTTCGCAGTAACTGCAGCCAATTGAAGGTGTCGTGCTGTTTGGATCCAAATGGGCTTTTCAAATCCTACACACAGGCATATTCTTTGGACTCCACTTGAGAGTCATTCGCTTTTCAGTTTGACTTTTATACTATTCACTTCCCATTTGTGGGAACCTCTGCTATCTTCCTCTGTGTTTCCAGTATCATTTGACCTTTTAAAAGGCAAATAGGCTATCGAGCATAACGGAATCACCATTAACTTGTACCGCGCATAGATTTTACAGACATGTCCATCTCGATTGGTTGGCAGTGTGGGCTTTTCCTAGTATGTACAATGTTGTTGCAATGCAGTTCATGAAATGAATGTAAACCATTCTGTTTATTAATAATGGTAATTACATTGTGTTATGAATTCAAGTTTCCAGATTTCTTCGTGCATTGTATTTCAAAACACTTCACTTGTATCTGTACGTGTTTGGAAATGATCTCATCTCCGGGAGAATGTTATGTTTTGTTTTATTGTATTTTTTGAAGATTAACGGTTTTTTTTCCAGATTTGTTTTTCACCTTGGTGACTTTTTTCCGTCTTGATCGGGTCGAGTGCAGTGGTCCAAACTAAGCATCTTATTCCCTTAGACACTTTACCAGTCATAAGTGGCCCCTTTCGAAATGGTCCAAGATGGCATAGAGCCAGCGCAGTCTAAACCAGTCAGCAGGTGACTGGCTTTACAGTTCATTGTCTGCGTTACTCAGTCTTTTGTTTTTTTTGAAACGAGAGTTCTCTGCTTTCCTTTCCCAGAACATGTTGGTGTGGAAAAGCTTTTACAGTGTTAAAAATGGTTTCATGTGAATGCAGTAGCCTAAAGCAGGCTTTGTATGCCCCTAAGCACTCACGCGAATGTGGGAAAATTATATATATATATATATATATATATATATATATATATATATATATATATATATATATATATATATATATAATATATAATATATATAATATATATATATATATATATATATATATATATATATATATATATATATATATATATATATATATATATATATATATACACACACACATATATATATATATATATATATATATATATATATATATATATATATATATATATATATATATATGCATATATGTACAAAATCTTTTAGAGCAGTTTTTAAAAGTACGGACTTTCTTCGTATTATAATACAAGAGATCGTCTCGTCTCAGAGATTACTGTAGAAAGAAATCGTGAAAGTTATTTATTAGTGAATTGATAGTGATTGTAAGATGAATTATTATTGAATTGACAGTGATTTCAAGTTGAATTATGAGTGAATTGATAGAGATTTTAAGATGAATTTTTATTGAACTGATTGCGACTTAAACGTGAATTATTAGTGAATTGATAGTGATTTTAAGATAAATTGCTGGTGAACTGATAGCGATTTTAAGATGAATTGTTAGTGAATTGAAAGTGATTTGAAGACGAGTTATTAGTGAACTGCTAGTGATTTTAAGATAAATTATTAGTGAATTGCATTCGATTTTAAGGTGAATTATCAGTTATTTTAAGGGAAATTATTATTGGATTATTAGTTACGTCAAAATCATGTGTTATATGGAATGAATTTAAATTGGTGGTCAATTTCAGCATTTGTGCACCCCAACCTGCTTGCTATCGTACCTCGTCGAATAACCCGTTTGGTAATCCCATAATTCATCATAAAATCACTATCAATTCACTAATAATTATTCATCTTTTTTCAGCACTCGAGTTCCAGAACCTTCACGGCTAGTTATAGTCTTCCTATTGATGTACATTTGATTTAATCCAGTCAACCTAAAAGTTTATATTCGGGGATTACGAAAAAGCTTCACGCAGCGGATGAAATTCATGAACGTGCACTAGAGGCCATTGAGAATTTCAGAGGCGTTAATGAATAATTTTGTTTAAAATGCGAGATGGCG
>NC_089796.1:77243862-77256362 GCF_040412425.1 Macrobrachium rosenbergii
AGATTTTACTCATTAAAAAAAGAAAAATTAATGAATCAATAAATAGATTAAAGTATATTAAAATGCAAGTCGAATAGTGTTAGGGTAGTAATGCATTGCATCTTCGCTTGAACTTCGTTCTCCCCATTCGATACCGTTTCTTAAAAGCCTCTCTCTCTCTCTCTCTCTCTCTCTCTCTCTCTCTCTCTCTCTCTCTCTCTCTCTCTCTGGGGTCTTTGACCTAACATTTAACTGTTCCGTCTTCCGCGTTTTTGGTGTCTCTCCAGTTTAGAAATGATCGCCATTTCCGTCGATATCGTGATGATCTCTCTCTCTCTCTCTCTCTCTCTCTCTCTCTCTCTCTCTCTCTCTCTCTCGTATCGATTCTAGACGGCATTGTTTTTCTCATTCCTTTCACATCACGAGTCTCGTCTTTCTCTAACTCTTTATCGTTTATCGACATCTGCTGCACGCATGATTCTCTCGTCTCTCTCCTCTCCCCCCCCACCCCTCTCCCCTCTTTCCTTTCGTTCCCCACCCACCCCCAACTCCGTCTTTTAAGGGGGATTGAGGAGATATGGAAGGGTGGGGGCCGGGGAGCGAAGAATCCACCTGTGATGATTTCTGTTCTCACCAATAGTCTAATTGCCTTCTCTTCCGATGCGAGTTTGTTCCTCCCTCGAAGCGGTACCTACTTCCTTCTGGTCATACCGCAAGTCCTCCTCCTCCTCCTCCTCCTCCTCCTCCTCCTCCTCCTCCTCCTCCTCCTCCTCCTCCCTCCTCCTCCTCCCTCGTAAGTCTTCCTTATTCCTCCCAAGGAGAGCAACAACGGGTGGGGTTGTTGACACCGTGGTTTTGAGAGAGAGAGAGAGAGAGAGAGAGAGAGAGAGAGAGAGAGAGAGAGAGAGAGATTCAAGGATGCGATGATTGTATACCCTTCGCGACAAATGTGCCTCGTTCATTCCAGCCTAATTGCACCTGATTGAGATTTGGGGTGTGGGGGTGGGAATTCAAGGCTAAGGTGCCCATAGTTATTCACTGCAACAAATCTATCCTGTTAATGTCTTTGTTTCTAGGACACACACACACACACACACACACACACACACACACACACAGACGGAAGAATGCGTCTGTTTATTTTGATAATTGGGATGAGACGTGATAATCAAACTCTTGGAAAATTAATGTATGCCGAACCACACAACCTTATAGGAAGCACTCGGAAAATATCCTGGATCCGTATTTGGATCCGGATCCATCCCAAAATCTTATCAGCGCCTCACTGGTCAGTGGCCCACCCTTTCCCCAAAATTCCGTCGCAGTCCATAGCTGTAACTCCATTGGCTATCATGTGATCAGATAGGGACGATTGAATGTTTCATATCTCTTCGACTTTGTTCAACTTCGGTGCCGGAGGTAAAAGACAATCCTTGACGTAATCCTCTCTCTCTCTCTCTCTCTCTCTCTCTCTCTTAGTATGCTCGAATTGCCCTGAATATCAGCCAGACCACTCATATGACATTCGACCTTTGCTACGTGTACAATACCCAGCTTTAGATTTCGGCCGTTGATGGTAACCTAAGTACGATGGTATACGCAGATTAGACGTGAAGTTTTTATCATTCCCTTTTTTTTTTACTGTTCTTTCTCACTCTATTTGATCGTAATTTTTGCTGTTGATGGTAGCCACAGTTCGAAAAGCTTTTTTTTTCTTCTTCTTTTTAATTCATGTGGATGTTTTAGGCAGGTTAGTTATGAAGTTTGCTTTATTGATTTGTTTTTGTATTGTTGAAATTGTTCCGTCTCTGTTTTGTTGTAAATTCCCAGTGGCTGGTGCGTTTCCATAAGGCACACTTCATATTCGCAGTGACTTACACGTTCTCTACGATAAAAAAAAACTTCTTAATTTCGTGTTTTATTTTTCTAGTTTTCATACTTTAGTACTGTCTTAACCTATACACACACCCTCCCATATCACTACTTTATTTGTAATGACATATTTTTCTACGATAAAGCTTCTTAATTTTATGTTTTATGTTGCGGTATAGACAATTCTGATGTTCACATTTTAGTTCTGCCCTCGCCTTTATACACATCCACCCATTATCACAACTTTATTCAGTGAAAGATACTTTTTCTACGATGAAGAAAATAGCTCCGTAATATTCGTAATGACTGATACTTTTTCTACGATAAAAAAAGCTTCCTAATTTTGCTTTATGTTCCAATGTTTATATTTTAGTCCTGCCTTCACCTTTATACACTTCCATCCATATCACAGCTTTATTCGAAGTGAAAGATACTTTTTCTCTGATAAAAAAAAAGCTTCGTAAATTTGTTCTATTTTCCAATATTTGTATTTTCGTCCTGTCTTCACCTTTATACACATCCACCCATATCACAGCTTTATTCGAAGTGACAGGTACTTTTTCCACGATAAAAAAAAAAACTTCGTGACATTCGAAATGACTGATACTTTTCCTACGATTGAAAAAAAAAAGCTTCGTAATATTCTCCATGACTGATACTTTTCCTACGATAAAAAGAAAGCTTCGTAAATTTGTTTTTTGTGTTCCAATGTTTATATTTCAGTCCTGCCTTGACCTCTCTCTGTACACACCCTCCCATATCACTAAACTATCTCCTCTTAGGCTCTTTTTAAGTATCATGGAAATAGCCAGCCGTTGGGCCAACCTCATAAATAATGGAGCCATTGTTGACACAGCCCCATTGGGAAATCCCTGGGAGGCCATATTATACGATCCAGGTTTCCTGGGCGAGGGTAATGGGCCTGGGCATCGTCGTCTTTCAGGAGAAGAAAAGGGCCCTCCTGTGGGAGGGGGGGGGGCAATCTTTTTGGGGGAACAACTTGTGGTTTGCCTCCTTTTCAAAAGGTGAACTTCCTCTGGTATTCTATTAATGGGGCTGGAGGGAATTGCATTTTTTGATGTTGTTATTCCCGTTGTTGTTGTTATTTTTGTTGCTTTTATTGTTGTTGTGGTCTTTTAAGTTTTAGTAGGTTGTAATGGAAGATATTTGACTCCTTAGGGGGCTGTAATTATTATTATTATTATTATTATTATTATTATTATTATTATTATTATTATTATTATTGTCGTTGTTGTAATTAAATTTGAAAGGTAGTTCTGTACCTTTGGATTGTAAAATTATTATTATTATTATTATTATTATTATTATTATTATTATTATTATTATTACGTAAAGTAATTTTATCGGTACCCTTTGGAGGTAACATTATTATTATTATTATTATTATTATTATTATTATTATTATTATTATACGTGGAAAATAGTGTTATCGGTGCCTTGGAGGTAACATTATTATTATTATTATTATTATTATTATTATTATTATTATTATTATTATTATGAGAGACAAATCTATCCATTCATCTTCATGAGGTGCTTCCTCAGGGCCTGTGCTCGTTCCATTTGAGTTTCCATTGACGTTCTTGTAAAAAGTGTAATTTATATGCACATCACAGTAGCCCTCATTACTCGTAGTTTATGATCGTATCTGTTTTTTCCATTTCTTATCTATTTTATTTTTATGTTTTTCTTTTTCTTTAAAGCTGCCGCCAGATGGCTATTCTGTTTGCGCTTTATTGTTCATTATTCGATTACCTTTTTTTGTTGTATGTACGGTATACAATGACTGAGGGAGTGGAAGAATTGACTCCCGTAAATCTCTCTCTCTCTCTCTCTCTCTCTCTCTCTCTCTCATAGATATATCTTGTGATGCTATGGCCTATTTTTTTTTTACTTTAAACCTTCATCATTTCCAGAGCTAATTGGAGAGAGAGAGAGAGAGAGAGAGAGAGAGAGAGAGAGAGAGAGAGAGAGAGAGAGTGCATGGACATCATAAAAGATTTCGTAATTATAGTGTATGTGACGGTTGAGCTCATTGGCAGTGTAGACCGGCCATCAGTGATTTATGAGGCGAATCGTTAAGAGAGAGAGAGAGAGAGAGAGAGAGAGAGAAACTGATATACCAAAGAGGAGACTAGATTCCATTGTGAACGAATTTGTGTTTGAATGGGCATGAACTGAGAGAAGAATGGGAGACCAGAGAGAGAGAGAGAGAGAGAGAGAGAGAGAGAGAGAGAGAGCACATTTCCCGAAACCCATACAGCCAGCCAGACCACCTTATCAAATTTTCTCGAAGCTGAATCTCGAAACCACAATGACTGTCCCTAACCCAAGCGCTGCCATCTTGGTGCTCTCAAGGTCTCTTGAGACGAAGCGTTGAGTTTTTTTTTTTTTTTTTTTTTTTTGCATTATTTAGTTCCCTTCTCCCGGAGCAAACCCCATGATGAAATACCCTCTTTTTAAAATGATTTAGTGTGCAGGTGGGCCTCTTTTTTCCTTTTTTTTTTCTCTCTTTGAATCTTCTCCATCTTTTCCTCGCATTCTCTTAACTCTTTTTCTTTCTTTGGTATCGTCTTCGTCCTTTCATCTCCTCTCCATCTCTTCTTTTGACGTCATCTCTCCTTACGCGTCTTTCACCTTTTTCCTTTCCTCGCATCTCTTGCTTCTCTCACTTATCTTCTCTTCCCCAGTTTCGTCCTCAAACACCTCCTCTATTTTAATTAATTTAAAAACATAAACAGTGATGTTCTTAAATGATCTGGTAAAACACCTTCCCTCTCCGCCCTCTATTTTGATTTTGACATAAATAACGATCTTTTTTCTCATTATTAGATTTGTTGATGCTGAATTTCAAAAGAATTTTAAGTAAATTTTTTTCCCCATTTTTCCCGCACTTGTATTTCTTGATCGGTACTATTCCATACAAAGTACGCGCATTCAAGGGTCGTTTTGACTAAATCTTCACAGTTTTTCTCCAATCGCAATAAGAAATCGTCTATACAGAACAAATCTTAACTTCCAAAACGTGCTTTTGCATAGAGAAGAACGCCCATAAGTCAGAAAGGTAAGCCAAAAGTAAATAGGTATATTCAGCAGATTGAAATATACTGTATTATTTAAACAGTATATAATAGAAAACTTAAAGCGAATATGACTGAGATTCTCGCGATATTCTGCAAAAACAACAAAAGTATCCTTTCTGTCAGAGCGAGTAGCAGACATGCACCAGTAGTTCTTGGGCCCAGGTAATGAGCTCCCTTCTGAAATACAGTCGTGGACTATGGCTAAGATGATGATCTTGAAAGTTGGAATTCGTTTAGAGAAGCCGTATGAATCAAAAAGGAAAAATATGCTGACAGATCAAGAATGGTATCTTTTTAAAGGATTTTCATGTTAGAAGTCTTGAATATTCTATTGGTTCTTGTCAGTTTTACAGTTAGATCGAGATGAAAGAGTTGATTATTGAAAGCGAGTCGGATTTTACCCTTCAGCAAATTGTCAGACTTACAACAAAGTTCAGAGATTTAATATTTGTCGAGAGAGAGAGAGAGAGAGAGAGAGAGAGAGAGAGAGAGAGAGAGAGAGAGAGAGAGAGAGAGAAAAGTTAGTATGTTATGACTGTGTTCGCTACCTCTGAAACATTTCATTATGCATTATGTTTTTATGTATGCATGTTCTTGCATATAAAAACTGAGAGAGAGAGAGAGAGAGAGAGAGAGAGAGAGAGAGAGAGAGAGAGAGAGAAAGTTAGTATGTTATGACTTTGTGTTCGCTACATATATCTGAAACATTTCATTAAGCATTATGTTTTATGTATGCACGTGAATGTGTTCTTGCATATAAAAACTATGAGAGAGAGAGAGAGAGAGAGAGAGAGAGAGAGAGAGAGAGAGAGAGAGAGAGACTGCGCTCAAGCCTAATTGGGAAGCTTTATAAACTGTCCAGACGAGGCATCGCATGATGTGTCGTATTTTGCCACTTGCCCACTCCTCTCCCTCCCACACCCCTTCCTCCTCCTCCTCCTCCTCCTCCTCCTCCTCCTCCTCCTCCTCCTCCTCCTCCTCCTCCTCCTCTCCCTGTGTGTTCCTCCCCCTATCTTTGCCAGTGTGATAAAGGGCGTCTGCCACTTGAGAAAATATAGTTCGACTGTGATGGTCAAGATCTCTGGACTGAGAAAATGCACGGGAGTTCGACTTGGGTGGTAAGATTCCTCGATTTTGGGGGAGTAGAGAACTGCATAGATTTATTGCTCTGCGATCTTTTTAATGCTGGTTTTGATTCGTCATCACTTCACTAAAAAGATCATTTAAAAATAAAAAAAAAACTGGTAATTAAATCGCAAATATTATTAGATGGATATAGACATTCGCTAACTAGATGAGAAAATATTTTGGGTTTTTAAATCCCTTCTCTCTCTCTCTCTCTCTCTCTCTCTCTCTCTCTCTCTCTCTCTCTCTCTCAGTAAACAGCTAAATCGTCTCATAAGAGGTGCAGATAAGAGATTAATAGCTCCCCATAATTCATATTTTATTGATTATCAGTTTAAGTAGGAATTTCCTAAACGAACTGGAAGATGTCTTGTGAGGGCAACTTTTTGAATGCAGTAGGAAATATGTAAATCCTTTTAAGGATCCTGCAGGAGTCCCTAAGAGGAGTGGAGTCACAGTTTAGACCCCCCCCCCCCGAAGGTAGCACCTAAAGTATTGAACGGAATGGCCTGGTGTGGTGTTGTTGGCAAATAGGTAAGACTTTTAAAAGGACTTTTTTTATAGTTCGATCAGGAAATTCCTGCTTAAATTGACAGTCGGTAACATAAGAATTATGGGAGACTATTAATATGTTATGTACACTTTATAAAACGATCTAATTGTTTTTATTGAAAGAGAGAGAGAGAGAGGGAGAGAAAGAGAGAGAGAGAGAGAGAGGATTTTAAAGATTTTTTTAAAAGTTTTTTTTTGCTCCGTAATTTGTTCAAAATTCCTCAGATCTCGTGAGTGAGATTTTGGTTTTTCACGTTACCCAAAAGTGAAAATTTTATCCACAGTATATTTTCCTGAGTCTGTCGTTACTGGTTTTAATTTTACTGAGATAAATGTGGGACATAAGCTTTATTGCATTGAAAGAATTATACCTCACAGTCACTTTTCAAGATGGCTGCCGGCTGATTAAAGAGGGGATGCAGTGAGTAATAGCAGGGATATATTAAGCGATAACATTTAATTTTCTTCTCGCACAGCAACGAGCTAATATTCTTCCCATGAATGTGAGATTTGTCATGGTTTGCAGTTGATCTTTAAAAAAAAAAAAGTCACGTCTTATGACAATTTTGCAATTATATCGAATGAGCAAATCACGGGGCTTTCCCACAAAGCGTCGTTAAAATTGCAATAATGCCGTTTCATTTCTTGATGTTGTAGAAAGCCGAAATTGGACTTTAGATTTCTTCGTTTTAGAGAGTGAGTGAGTTTCAGCCTCCATTTCATTAACCTCAATGAAACTGGATGTCTTTGATTCCTTTCACTGTAAACTGTGGCTTTATTGATGCTTCAAAACGCCATGCACCATTGCTTTATATTTTTTTTGTTTTCTTTTTTGTTCATTTTATTTTTATGCTTCTCGGCAGTTGTTATGCATTTGTTTATATTTGCTGTTTTCTCTTCTTTTTCATCTGGTTTTCAAGATTCTCTAATGTGTTTTAATACACATTTCATCTCGGAAATTTGGCTTTGCGAACTGGTGGTCTTTTAGAGGTGTTCAGAAGTCTGTGCACATTTTAATAATAATAATAATAATAATAATAATAATAATAATAATAATAATAATAATAATAATAATAATAACAACAATAGTAATAATATGATGATGGGTTAATTTGAAAGTAGCTCATTTTCGCGAAAATTTCCGACAGAAGATTCAGACCTTCATAAGTATTCATGTTTTGAATGAACACGAACCCATCTCGCGAAGATTATAATTTCAAGAATATCTTCATCACGTGGAAAGTCCTAGGGTACCGATTCAGTCTAGTAAAGCTTCTTAAACACCATATTCCTTTTTAATAAGTGGTATTTCCCTTTACTTCCTCTTACTTCATCCTACTGAACACCTTAATATTCTTTGGAAGCTTGGATTTCAAGTCAGTGGCCCCTTTGGTGGGCTTGTTCCATATGAATAGGGTTCATCTTCTGAATAATAATAATAATAATAATAATCCTTATTATACTCTTCCACGATTCTTGTAAGATTCCAAAGTATGGGAAGCGATTATCATATAACTTTGTTGGGGATGAGACTTCCGTTAAATTTCTTTTCTTCCTTCATTTTTCTTCCATCTCTAGTAATGTTTGACATTGATAAGGTTCCAAGATTGTTTCACTTAGTGATTGAAGCGACTAAAACACTCAGGCGTTTTTGTTAAAAACAGGATACAGGTGTAGTAATGACTTTGTCTGTGTGTTTGTCCTCAGCATATCTCTTAAAGTTGAGGACAGAATGTATGGCGTTTTGAGAGAGAGAGAGAGAGAGAGAGAGAGAGAGAGAGAGAGAGAGAGAGAGAGAGAGAGAGAGAGAGAGAGAGAAATTTAAGCGAGTCCTTTTACGGTACATTATATCAGGTGGATTATTTCCCCCCCTAATATCAACATTCGTCCCCTGGCTGCAACCTCTTTCATTCCCTTTACTGGACCTCCGTTCGTACTCTTTCTTCCATCTGACTTTCCAGCCCCTCTGACAGTTGTTTCATAGTGCAACTGCGAGGTTTCCCTCCTGTTACACCTTTCAAACCTCCTTACTGTCTATTTTCGTGTCAGCGCTGAATGACCTCATAGGTCCCAGCGCTCGCCCTTTGAGCTAATTTCTATAATTCTATTCTGTTCTATTCTAGATCAGTCGAAAGACCTGCAGACTGTAGTGGGGAGTTCCCGATACGAAAACGTTAGGGGCAGAAGAACCCTCCTTGGGGTAGACCCCTTCACCTTGTGACCTTGAGTCGACAGGTATCTTGATTGACTAGATTTAGGCAGGGAGGTACCTTACTCATGTGTGCTCGTAATTCAGGTGTATGAGGCTGAGTACGTTACGTCTTGTATAGTTGGTGCGTGAGGTTAGTGAGAGGTTAATTACGCTTCCATAGGTTGTATAGTTTCTGTTTTGTAGGAGGTTTTTCTAAAGGAAGTGTTTGTGACTTTCATGAGATATATGGGAAGAACTATTTGGAGTACCAGGGACCTACCTACTTCCTTGCGAGACGCAGGGGAAGAAATGTTTGGGAATAATCGAGACCACCTCCTCCTCCTCCCCCTCCTCCTCCTCCTCCTCTTCCACCTCCTCCTCCCTCCTCCCTCCTCCTCCCTCCTCCTCCTCCTCCTCCTCCTCCTCCTCCTCCTCCTCCTCCTCCTTTGTGGGATATAAGGGAAGAACTGTAGGAAGAACCGAAGCGTATGGGATGACAGACCACGTCGGGGCACCGGCATAACTCGCCCATCTCTTGAGAAGAATGACGGTCTTCCTACGCATTCCTGGAATGATACTGGCTTTCTTCGCTCTTTGCCCTCGACCTTTGACATTCTTCTCTTTATCCTTGACCTCTAAAGGGCACGACTTGCTTAGGATGTAATATTTTTTTTTTAAGGTGTATTTTTAGCCTCGAGAGCTCATAGAGCCTCTCGAGAACGAGATATTTCAGGATATTGTCGTTTTGAACCTTTTTTTTCCGCTAATCCTTATCGGTTATGTTGGTTTCCTTGATGGAAGATAGGTTGCAGAATTGATTCCCCAAAATTCTCAACGTTATGGTTTTATTTTGACAGTTCAGAGCAGGGAGGCTTAGACTGCGTAATCTTGACCTTAATTCTACTGTCAAGATATTAGTGGAATTATTAGCAAGTAGTATATTTACAGATAATTTAAATATACACTTAATGGTACCCTATACGTTAGCCTCTGTTTTATATAATATATAAAATTGTATATATATATATATATATATATATATATATATATATATATATACATACATACATATATGTGTTTATATATATATATCCATATATATCCATATGCTCTCAGAATACACATTTCACTCCCATAAAGGAAAGTTGGCTCAACAGTCCCTCCTTACATTGCCACCACGACAATCCAGGTTTCTTCACAACGTTTTGCACACGCCTTGTATATATAAATATATCTCCATATGCTCTCAGAATACATACTTCACTCCCATAAAGGGAAGCTGGCTCAACAGTCCCGCCATGACATTCCAAGTTTCTTCACAACATTTTGAATACACCTTGCTACCCTACCTTTCTTCGCCTGTTGTATGAATCGCCTCTTCTCTCGTCCTGCCGACATAGTCGTTCCATTTACTGTCAAATATACTTTTAGAAATAAATAACTGCGTGAGAGAGAGAGAGAGAGAGAGAGAGAGAGAGAGAGAGAGAGAGAGAGAGAGCATCTACCTCTTTCTCGACTTCTCATTTGTGGCCTTTCTCACCGTTACGATTTCGGTTTCGTCTGGTTACGAAGCCTTTGTTCTTATTCTGAAAGTCACCGTGATTTACGGTATCCGCCATCAGCGATCGGTGCAGTCCTGCTTTCTGAGACTCTGTTGCATTATTTGAAGCTTCAGGCAGTCTTATGTAGTCATTGATTGGCGCTATTAGTATTTTCGATAATTAGTTATTTTAATTAGCTGTTTAATTTTGATGTAATTGAATCATGATAGTAGTAGTAGTAGTAGTAGTAGTAGTAGTAGTAGTAGTAGTAGTAGTAGTAGTATTTTTCACAGACAGACTTACAGACAGACGCTTCATTGTCCATGCATTGTATGGTAATAATTAATTCAGCAGCGTTATGATTCATTTTTCGGCAACGAGAGAGAGAGAGAGAGAGAGAGAGAGAGAGAGAGAGAGAGAGAGAGAGAGAGAGAGAGAGAGAGAGTTACCTTAGATAAGCGTCAATTTGCCCCTGCTGTTTGGGACACCAGCAGTCACAAATCGGAAAGAAATTCTCTGTCGCAGTTATCTTGAGATAACGGTGACTTAAAATCCAATCAGAAAGTTTTTGAAAAATTGTAATTTAAGTGATAAAATATAAATAAAAAAATATATATAAATAAAAACAAGTCCTTCGGGCCCGCCCTGTGAGAGCTGACAATTTTATAGTTTATATAGTGTCAAGAGTTTATAGAATGCCTATAGACAAGGGGATATATAGACACGGTAACTGTAGTCGAACTAAAGCCAACAGCCCTTTTCAAATTGACTTTATGCGTTACAATCGTCATGGTCAGTTCTCCTCCCCAGCGGAAGAGAGGCCCAGAGTAGGAAGATTTGTTTTTTATATTTTTTGGGGAGGGCCAAGGTTGGATGAGCAAGAAGGTTTAAGAGTCTCTCTCTCTCTCTCTCTCTCTCTCTCTCTCTCTCTGACGGTTGGTTATAATGGAAGTTTTTTAAGCCTTGAAACAGAGCCACGTGGTTTATTATGGCAATAAAAGCATAAAGTTTAAACCTTATATTCTGTCTGTCTCTCTCTCTCTCTCTCATTCTCATGCTTATCTTGTATTAACTTAGTGATTGCTACTGTATTCCTATCTTGCATTAACTCCAGGGAGTATTGTTGCCTCTCTCTCTCTCTCTCTCTCTCTCTCTCTCTCTCTCTCTCATGTTTATCTTGTATTCAGTGATTATTATTGTATTGTCTCTCTTATTTGTATTAACCTCAGTGAGTATTATTGCATCTCTCTCTCTCTCTCTCTCTCTCTCTCTCTCTCTCTCTCATGTCATTAGGGGAAATTGTCCATTCTAGTCATTAGGGGAAATTGTCCATTCTAATTAATAGCTTAAAGAGTTTCGACTACAGCGTCCGATGGCACAAGAATCAGTGGAATTTCTGTTAAATTCTTCAGTGTTTTTAGGGTTTTGTTTAAAAGTTGAAAGGTTTGACGATTCATAAAAACACATCTTCGCTGCTGACATTTTCATTTCGAAGCTGTACAAACCGCATTCCACCCACCGCGATTTTATAGCTAGCGAATGTATTATTATTATGTCAGTGACATATAATTTGCCCCCAGTAATATTTAATTTCTCGGTGAAAGCGAAGTTTCCCCACTGTAAAGACGTACGATAACTTTCCACAGTAATTTGTTTAATATACTAGCAACATCACATTCACCGTGTAATTCAACCAGCGTAGGAACCTTAGTTACAAGAAATGTAATAAACAGCACTCTGTCCCGGGTCTAGGTAGTAATTTAAAGAAAAAACTGGGAACAACTCAAATAGGAAAGTGACTGTAGCTAAGATTTTTTTTTTTTATTCACTTTCGTCCTATGAAATGTTTAATAAGCTGGGGAATTGCTGTAGAGAAGTTTGATGGATTCTTATGGCATGGGATGCTGTGTAAAGGTGAAGGTTTTGTCTGTGATTACATCGGTAATATTTAAAAAGAATTAGACTGGTTCAATGTCCGGGTTCAAATTCAGCTCAAAATTCCCCGGGTTGGTAATTTTTGATGGAGTATATTTGCATATGTAAATTTTTATATATATATATGTTATATATATATATATATATATATATATATATATATATATATATATATATATATATATATATATGAGAGAGAGT
>NC_089796.1:77258862-77271362 GCF_040412425.1 Macrobrachium rosenbergii
AATGGTGAGTGCATTTCCTGTCATGGCGGCGAGATTGTAGTTAAGTAATGTGCCAGTATAGTTATCTCTTGCTCTGTTAACCTTTCGAATGATGTGAAGGGCAATTTTCAATTTTCCCTCACATATCAAGCCTTTGAGTTGGAACAGACACACTTGAGTTGGAAAGGAGAGGGAGGGTGAGTCACAGAAACAAGAACGGTATAACACTACTGGATAATATGACAGTGTAACTGCTATTTTTTGTCTGTGACAGGTCTTAGTATTTGCTTGCCAGTAGTTGGTTTGCAATAGTGGAGATCTTGAAAGTAATTGCAACGAAGATTATTAAGGTGGCGTAAAGTTTGCCAGTGCGCATGTGGGCAGTCATTCATCTTAAAATAGTAATCTTATTAGAGTAAGGCTTTCCGTTTTCATTCCGCGTGTAAGCATGGCGGTCTGTCGCAGGTAATTCCAGAAGCACTCTCTTTTTTTTTTTGTATTGAAAGGATGCTTATTTGGTAGGCGTTAAAATTGCCTTCGGTCCAGTAGTGGCCAGAGTTCCAAAATCTGTCGGAAGCGGTTTGAGAAAGAATGACGGTAGTAAATATGCGAAGGTTGGATTAGTCGATATGAAAGCCTTCAAACTCTGTGCTTGCTGTGGAGAGCGGAATGCTTGCTCAGTTGCGTGCATTGCTGAATTGTTTGCAGTGGCATGGCGGTTATTCGTTCTTTAAAGGATTGATGCATTTTTAGCCATCTGTCAGTTTGCCATTTACCTGTTTATTCAATTTGTCTTGGGTCACTCGTTCATGACATTATCATCGGATTAAAACCAAATTCACCGCAACCCCTTTCATTCCTTTTATTGTACCTCCGTTCACATTCTCTTTCTTCCATCATAGTTTCCACCCTCTCTTAACAATTGATTCATAGTGCAACTTCGATGTTTTCCTCCTGTTAAACTTTTCCTCCTATTACACCTTTCGAACCGTTTTGCTGTCATTTTCCGTTTCAGCGCTGAATGACCACATAGTTCCCAGCGCTTGCCCTTTGGCCAAAATTTTCTATTAAATCCTAGTGAGAGTTTCATAGGGCCACAGCCCACTTGTCTAAAAATCATTTTCCGTTTCAGCGCTGAATGACCTCATAGTTCCCAGCGCTTGCCCTTTGGCCAAAATTTTCTATTAAATCCTAGTGAGAGTTTCATAGGGCCACAGCCCACTAGTCTAAAAAATTTCGTTAGAATCCATCCGTAACGTTCTGAGTTATGTGGAGATAGACGGACACGGTTGAACGCACAACCTCATTCTAATATATTTCGCGAAGGCAAAACTAGGAATTTCTTTTGTATCGTCGGCGTTTGGCCAAATCGCCCTTTTAACCTGACGTAAGACACAAGCTCTGCGCCCTCCTGTAAACCCTTTGAGTCGTCTTTTCCTTCAGACCCTCTTGCCTGGCTTATTCTTCAAAGAGCCTTCTCTCTCTCTCTCTCTCTCTCTCTCCAAAATCCATTCGTCTCATAGCTAGTCCAGACGCAGTAGCGCAATGCACGATCATGTCACCAATTTTTTTATATTTTTATTTTCTTAAGGTATTGCAGAGATGACTGCTGTTTGGTATTTTAGTTTGATTTTACCTGATTTAGTTTTTCTGTTCGGTCTTAATGTGAGGCTGAAATTCTTTACTTGAGTGGGTCCTGGGTTAGAGGGATATATACCTGGAGCGAGCGTAGGCGATCCTTAATAGCAGAGTACAGTCGGCTGTATGGAGTTAGCATCCTCCCTAAAAATGGTAATAAAATTGTTGGGGTTTTGTCGGACCTGTTCCTAGTTTTGAAGCATCTCTTCATGTGTGTGTCTATATTTGTATTATATATATATATATATATATATATTATATATATATATATATATACATATATATATATATATATATATATATATATATATATATATATATATATATATATATATATATATATGTATATACAGTATATGTATATATATACACACATTATATACATATATATACATATATATATATATATATATATATATATATATATATATATATATATATATATATATATATATATATATATATATATATATATAGTGTGTGTGTGTGTGTGTTGTCTTGAGAGGTATAAATTGAGTGATGTAATAACCTAAGGTCATTGACACCGATATATATATATTTTTTTGTTTTTACACGCTTTTATACATATATATGTGTATGTGTAAAGTGTGTTTGCATGTGAGGCAAGCAAGCTTTACGCACTACCAAACACCATGTCTCTAGAAAGAAACGGGCGAAGAATTAAAATTGTGAAGAAAATGCAATTTTTTTCTCGGTATTTTTATTCATGGAATTCGAGCTCTCTCTCTCTCTCTCTCTCTCTCTCTCTCTCTCTCAGCAGAACTGGTTCCAAAGCGATGAGTGGTTATCGCGGTTACAAGGAGAAGGACTCCGATAGACTTTACGACCTTCCGTGTCAACGGCCAGACTCCTTTATACCCCGTAGGATGGACGGACATTAACATTGTTAGCATTTAACAGGAATCCTACTTTTATTGGCTGGTGTCGAGAATAGGGAGGATGTTTGTGTTTTGTTGGCTGGACGCATCTGTGGGTTTCGGTATGGCTTCATTTAACTCCTGGATTGAGTCATAGACTTTGCGTTACTCCTGGACTGAGTCATAGGACTTACTTGCTCCTGGATTGAGGGATAGACCTTTATTCTGCTCCTGGATTGAGTCATGGACTTTATTTTACTCCTGGATTGAGGGATAGACCTTTATTCTGCTCCTGGATTGAGTCATAGACTTTATTTTACTCCTGGATTGAGGGATAGACCTTTATTCTGCTCCTGGAGTGAGTCATAGACTTTATTTTACTCCTGGATTGAGTCACAGAGTTTATTTTACTCTTCGATTGAGTGACAGGGTTTATTTTACTCCTGGATTGAGGGATAAACCTGTATTTTGCTCCTGGAATGTGTCATAGACTTTATTTTACTCCTGGATTGAGCCACAGAGTTTATTTTACTCCTGGATTGAGTCACAGGGTATATTTTACTCCTGGATTGAGTCATAGATTTTATTTTACTCCTGGATTGAGTCATAGACTTTATATAACTCCTGGATTGAGTCATAGACTTTATTTAACTCCTGGATTGAGTCACAGACCTTTATTCTACTCCTGATGTGAGTCATAGACTTTTATTCTACTCCCGGAGTGAGTCATAGACTTTAATTTTCTGCTGGATTGAGTCATAGACATTATTTAACTCCTGGATTGAGTCATAGACTATTTTACTCCTGAATTGAGCCATAGATTTTATTTTACCCCAGGATTGAGTCATAAACTCCATTTTACTCCTGAATTGAGTCATAGATTTTATTTAACTCCTGGATTGAGTCATAAACTCCATTTAACGCGTGGATTGAGTCATTGACCTTTATTTTACTCTTAGATTTAGTTATAGACTTTATTTTGGGGCCATGAGGAGTGCTGTAAGTGTCAGTATTCTAATCGGGAAGGTTTTTTTTGTAGTTTTTTTTTTTATCTGTCGACGAAACCTACCATTCCTGGTATCTATCCTTGCCATATTTTTCATATTTTTAATTTTTTTGGAGGGGGGGGGGCATCATCCCACGTGTTCATCAACGTTCCATTAATTCACGCGATTCACTCCCAGCGACCACAGTTGACAGCAGAATACCCAAAATGAGTGTATATAAATTTCCGTAACCTTACATGGAGTTGTGTTGCGTTTCAGTCGAGATCTAAGCTTTCAGTTATTTCCATTTACCTGTCAGACTTCAGACATAACGAGTATTAGATCCGATATTCTTTTTTAACGTTCCCATTAATGACATACTTTCTGATCAGCGTTCCATGTCTGAAATACGGCCTTTTCTGCGGTCCAGTGAATTCGCGGGGAGATGAGCTGGACATTCCAGGTTGCCAGATTTTAATTGGTTTCTGTCGTGTTTTTTTTTTTTCGACTACACTTGAAAGTTCGCTCCAGTTGAATATTGCCTTCTTCACTGAAATGTTGTCGAATATGGCCTCCATCACTGCACATTGCTCTTGTCGAATATATAAGGCCGCCTTCACTTCACGTTGCTCTTGTCGAATATAGAAGGCCTCCTTCACTGCTCTCTGCATATAAGGTCTCCTTCGCTGCTCTCTGTATATAAGGTCTCCTTCGCTGCACGTTGCTCTTGTCGAGTATGGCTTCCATCACTGCACTCTGCTCTTGTCGAATATGGCCTACTTCACTGCACGTTGCTCTTGTCGAACATATAAGGCCTCCTTCACTGCTCTCTGCTCTTGTCAAATATGGCCTCCTTCACTGCTCTCTGCTCTTGTCGAATATATGTGCCTCCTTCATTGTACTCTTGTACTCTGCTCTAGTCGAATATATAAGGCCACCTTCACTGCACTCTGCTCTTGTCGAATATGGCCTCTGAATTTTGAGAATTGTGTTAGCCTTCTTATCTTTCGTAATCTCTAAATTTAATGTTTGAATTTTCATCTTGTTGCCCCCTTCCCATTCTCTATCTTGTGTTACATAAGTCTTGTCAAAATTTTTGTCCTTGAGTTGTCGTCCGGATTCTACGTTTATATTAGTAAGCTTTGGGACAGCTAGACCCTATGGCACTGAGTTATTGGTCAGATCCCCGGCGATCAGGTCAGAAAGTTCTGCTGTTGCGAGATCTGATCTTATATTCCTGTTAGCCCTGTTCAGAGCGATGCTTTGAGACGCAAATTCACTATGTAATTGTCAGTGTAATTAGTTCCTTCTACTACTGCAGAGTGAGACGAGTGAATTTACTCTGGAGTAGGTGAAGAATATCAACCACAATTGATTAGTATGAGGAGAAAGCGAGGAATTTCACGTGGAAGTGGAGGGAAGGGAATCAAGAGAAAACCAGTGCAGTGTAGAGAAAGATTCTAGGCAACAGCGATTCGAAACTATACTAAAGGATAACTCTCAAGGTACGGTATGAACGTGAAAGTAAATGTAGCCATAGGAAAATATAGAGCAAGAAAGAGAGGTAACTCTCGCTTGAATGAGTGGATGTGATTGGAGCATGAATCGGAATATAAGATGTTGGGTATGGTCACTAGTAAGGTGGGTGGCCGTTGCATAGATATGTCAGTTGTCTGCACAAAAACCGCTTTGAACATCAGCGCCAAATTGAAAATGGTTCTAGATAAAAAAAAATAAAACACAAACATATACATATACGCATGTATATATTATGTCTCTCTGTGTGTGCGCGCTCGCGCGCTTCATTGCCAGCAGAACCTGTTGGGATGTTGCGAGTGGATAAGACCTCTGTTTATCGGCTGCAAACCTGCCAGGAGAATAATTCTCTCTTGTGAAGTGGTCAGCAGCGGTCAAGTAGTAGTAGTAGTGTAGTAGTAGTAGTAGTAGTGGTAGTAGTAGTAAAGGCCAAGAGCAGCAGCAGCAGCAACCCCTTGAGGTACGAGGTAGTAGCAGGAGCAAACCTGAAGGAGGAGGAGGAGTCAAGTAGCCTCGGTATCACTTGATTATTTATCCGAGTTCTTTTGGCTACATGCAGTTTGGTCGTAACCGACACGGGTCTTCACTTAACCTTCGCGAATTTTTTAACTCTCTCTCTTTAGCTCTCTCTCTCTCCCCTCCCCCCGTTTAGCTGCGTTTTAGTTCCAAGATTATACGAGGAATATCCTTTGTTCATGTGATTTCTGGTGTAAGAGTTTTATTAACAGCTTCTGATAATGACAGTTTCCTCAGTTTTAATAAATCAAGTGTATTGCTGATTAATAAGTCAAGTGTATTTCTGATTCATAAGTCAGGTGTATTTCTGATTCATAAATCAGGTGTATTTTTGATGCATAAATCAGTGTGTGTTTCTGATTCAAAATCAGTGTGTTGCGATTCATAAATCAGGGTGTTGCTGATTCATAAGTCAGGTGTATTTCTGATTCATAAATCAGGTGTATTTCTGATTCATAAATCAGGTGTATTTCTGATGCATAAATCAGGTGTGTTTCTGATTCATAAATCAGGTGTGTTGCTGATTCATAAATCAGGTGTGTTGCTGATTCATAAATCAGGTGTATTTCTGATTCATAAATCAGGTGTATTTCTGATTCATAAACCAGGTGTGTTGGTGATTCATAAATCAGGTGTATTTCTGATTCATAAACCAGGTGTGTTGGTGATTCATAAATCAGGTGCATTTCTAATTCATAAATCAGGTGTATTTTTTATTCATAAATCAGTTGTATTGCTGCTTAATAAATCAGGGTGTTGCTGATTAATAAACAGGTGTATTGCTGGTGAATAAATCAAGTGTATTGCTGACTAATAAATCAGGTGTATTGCTGACTCATAAATCAGGTGTATTGCTGAATAATACATCAGGTGTATTTCTGATAAATAAATCAGGGGTATTTCTGATTAATAAATCAGATGTATTGCTGATTAATAAATCAAGTGTATTGCTGACTAATAAATCAGGTGTATTGCTGATTAATAAACAGGTGTATTTCTGATTCATAAATCCGGTATGCTGATTCACAAATCAGGTGTATTTCTGATTCATAAATCCTGTGTATTGCATCAGCGCTCTTCTGCTAATCCTACCCCTTCCCTTGTTTGGGCATCTCTTCATGGTATAGCGCCCAATGAGTAATGAGAATCTGCGCAATATCCCAAGAATGCCATTAAGGAGGTAACTTTTCTCTCTCTGCTTTCTTCTTTCTCTCTCTCTCTTGTCCTCTCTATTGTAGATGCCATGCCGTTGAAGCATGAATTTCAATGTCCCCTGTAGGCTTGCCCATATGAATAGGGTTCATCTTCTGAATAATACACAATAATAATAATAATAATAATATAATAATAATACCTACTACCTTATAACTTATTTCACACGGAGAATATTCTTACTTTTCGTGTTACTATGCTATCTCGTTGCCTAGTTCTACAGAAGTTATTCATCTGTTCAGGCAGCCTCCAGTGGACTTGTTTATCTCAGCACGAAGGAAAAAACAGAGGACGGGTGTCGGAGGAAGATAGACCCTTCATAGGTGCTTAACCCCGCAAGCTTGAAGCAACAGACCCTCCTCTTGGAGAATTGGATGTCGTATTTCTGTCCATTTCTTTTTGTATCTGTATAGACGGGCTTGTATGCTGTTACTGAGATGGTTGTGGCGTTGGGGGGGTGTAGTGGGACTGAGGAATCATCGATGGTCTTTTAGATATAAAATGGAACAGCTTTCGGGGCTGGATTGTTTTCACGTAGTTCTCGAACTATGTAAACTCGTAGATGGCTAATAAAGCGCGCATGCGCCCCCCATAGACACACACATGCACACTTACACACTTCAAAGAGAGAGAGAGAGAGAGAGAGGCAGACGGCGTCTCCAGTGCCGTTATATGATAATTCCACCGATGGATGTGATTACCCAACCCCTTACAAACACCAGACCTTCGGTGGCAGTGGCAAGGAGACTGGAGAATTGTAAGCAGTAGTGGTGGTGGATTGGAGTAGTAATAGTAGAAATACTAGTCGCGTTCAACCTTACACTCTTGCCAGGTTAGGTTGCAAGGGCACAAATCCTTTCCTTGATGGTGCCTGAAGAAGAAGAAGAAGAAGAAGAAGAAGAAGAAGAAGAAGAAGAAGGAGAGGAGGAGGAGGAGGAGGAGGAGTTCCTATGCCCCAAAAGGGCATCAGTCCTACATTTGCCACATCTTGCCCCGCAGATTAGTAGTAGAAGGAATTTAGGATACCCTTGCCCTTTGGCACGAGGGACTCCTCTTCTTGTCTTTCTGCCTTTAGTGATTGCCTGTTGTTTCTCTTTCTTTCTTCTTCTTCTTTCTTCTTCTTTCTTCTCTTCTCTCTCTCTCTCTGGTGGTCCTTATTCACTTAAAGACGGAAGAATTAAAGATTATGATTTTAACACATTTTCCCGCTTTTGCAGCTTTGCATCGTCGCAAGAGAGAGAGAGAGAGAGAGAGAGAGAGAGAGAGAGAGAGAGAGAGAGAGAGAGAGAGAGAGAGAGAGAGAGAGTCCCGCGTAACCTCTAGACTTTTGACCTCTTCCCCGAAGACTTTATGTACTTTGGAAGAGCCCATGATTCTATCACTAGCCAACCAGGTAGACAGGCCACACCCCTCTTTCCTCAGGTAAGGAGGTGAGGCTCAGTAGAGAAGAAGGAACAGGTAGAAGGATGAAAGAAGAGGGAGGATGGATAGATACGGTTGGCTCTGATGGATGAGGAGGAGGGTGGATAGGCCGATCTTAACGGGAAGATGATGATAGCTTTTTGTCGAACTCGTCTGTTTTGTGGCTTGTCTTGTCGTAATGGTTTTTAACACAGATTTCTTTCGTTTCTCTCTTCATGGGAAAAGGAGGTAAATATTTAAGTAAGAGGGAAAAGGAATGACTTTGCTTCTTGCTTGTAGGTATTTGGAGAGCGGAGGATTCCACAACTGTACTTGGCAAATTATTCCACATTTTAGTAGTAGCCAAGGTAAAACTCCCAGCAAAATCTGCTATTGCTGTAATGATTTGAGTAGTTTTTTTTTTTGTGTGTGACTATTGTTGTAATTTTATTTACTTTCGTTATTGTAACTCCTGTACCAGTATTTCGTTATCATTCAGTCTTATGAACGAGCGTCATCGTTGTCATGATCACTTCTGCCATCTTTACAGGGCTGCTTGTTCTTGCGTATGCAACCAGTTTTGGCTCTAATGCACTGGCCGTCTCCCCTCTCCATCCTCCTCCCCCCCTCTCCAACCCCTCCCCCCCAACTCCATCCAGCAGAGCTTACACCTTCGCCATCTGGCTGTCGATTCGTTTGATGGTTTTATTATCCTGGAGAAATTACGACTTTCGACATTTTGCCGTCCAAAGTGGGACTTGGATCTAGGAAAGTTTTGGATCTGCCATCCTGAATGATGGAAGGTTGTAAAAAGGGAAAACGGAAACAGGCAGAGAATGCCGAAGGTTGTCAGTAGTAGAAAAAATAAATAATTGAGAAACCCATAATTCCCTGAAGGAAGTAATTACGAGAATGGAGATTGTGTATTATTATTATTATCATATTACTCAGAAGATGAACCCTGTCCATGTGGAACAACCCCACCATAGGGCCCATTGACTTGAAATTCAAGCTTCCGAAGAGTGGGATGTTCATCAGGAAGAAGTAAGATGGCCAAGATTTGAAGTTTAGGGTCAAAGGTTATTTAATGTGATAATTTTAGCACTGACAAAATGTTGTCCGTACTTATGATTGAAGTCAGCACTATAGCTGTCTGTAGTTACGAGTGGGGCAGTGCCAATTAAACATATTGTTGGCTCCTCATTAAATTATCGTCAGCCATCAAAGTGGTCGGTGGTTGTGTTCAGCCGTACCTGTTTCCAAAGTATCTCGGAAAGTTAGGGCTGAATTTCAGTGAAATTTCGTGAATGGGTCAGCCTTGCAACAAGGATTACTGGAATAGAGTTTTAAATTGGTCTTGGTCCATGAAAAAGAAACTAAGGATTGTTTTTATGGCTCCGTTTTACTGTCAGTGTGCGTCTAGAACTGGCTTGTCAGTCTGACCCCTTGACCCTTCATGTGGCTGCTTTGAGAGAGAGAGAGAGAGAGAGAGAGAGAGAGAGAGAGAGAGAGAGAGAGAGAGAGAGAGAGAGAGTTCTGGAGAGTTTCAAGGTTTGGATACGTCTTAGTCAGATGCTGTAACAAAAACAGAATTGGGAGAATGAGAAACAGATGCCTATAATCATTCAAGTAGGTAGTTTGAGAATTCCAAGGTTGTATATGTATGCCTTAAATGCATTGTAGAAACACAGGCAACATCTGATGAATGGGTCTTCCCCGGAGAGAGAGAGAGAGAGAGAGAGAGAGAGAGAGAGAGAGAGAGAGAGAGAGAAGGATGTTCTTAATCGTCGAAATGTGTAGGTTTTAGAAAGTACTGCAGGTAACGCCTGTTCTGTATACATTGATCCCATATATGGGGAGAGGTACTCTCCAAAGGTTCCTAGTCTCCGGAGAGAAAGGAAACTTCTCGACAGCCGTCGTCTTGGCCGGCTCCGAAGAAAAAGAATTGTCATTGTCACAGCCGATTGAATGGTCACTGCTCTTGTGAAAAAGTGGACCTTTTAATACCTAAAGGAATTGGAATCTCCTTGAGGCTTAAAATCTCCTCTCTGGTAAATAGTAAGGAATGCGAAGTGAATGGGGCGATGCGGATTTCTGTTAAGGATTTGCAGGATCTGTTTTGTATAGATTTTTTATGGATTTGCAGGATCTGTTTTGTATGGATTTGCAGGATCTGTTTTGTATAGATTTTTTTTATGGATTTGCAGGATCTGTTTTGTATAGATTTTGTAAAGGATTTGCGGGATCTATTTTGTATAGATTTTGTAAGAATTGCAGGGTTTATTAGTATAGATTTTGTAAGGATTTGCAGGGTCTATTTTGTATAAAATTTATAAGGATTTGCAAGATCTATTTTGTATGGATTTTGTAAGGATTTTCAGATCTATTTTGTATATATTTTGAAAGGATTCGCAGGATCTATTATGTATAGATTTTGTAAGGATTTGCAGGATCTATTCTGTATAGATTTTGTAAAGGATTTGCAGGATCTATTCTGTATAGATCTTGTATGGATTTGCAGGATATGCTTTGTATAGATTTTATATGGATTTGCAGGATCTATTTTTTTATAGATTGCAGGATCTGTTTTTTATAGATTTTGTATGGATTTGCAGGATCTATATTTTATAGATTTGCAGGGTCTATTTTGTATGGATTTGCAGGATCTATTTTTATAGATTTGCAGGATCTGTTTTGTATAGACTTTGTATGGATTTGCAGGAACTATTATGTATAGATTTTATATGGATTTGCATGTGGTATTTTGTATAGATTTTGTAAGGATTTGCAGGCTCTATTTTATATAGATTTGCAGGATCTATTTCGCATGGACTACAAAATAGATCCTGCAAATATCCGATGATTTTGTCGCAACCGTAGCAAAACTCCTTGCAAGGATGACTGCCGGAAGGAGGATGAGATTGAGTCGTTCTGGACAACATGAAACAGGTAATAAAGGACCGGAAATTGCCAGTGGCGGGTGAAGGAATTCGCCTCGGCGTTTGTTCCTTTCCATTTTTGTATTATTGTAACCAAAAAGGAAGCAGAGACTGTAGACATTAGACATCCGTTACCCGCGGTAGAGTTTGGCAGGATTGTCGATTCTGCAAAGCATCGTCCACCTGCAGAGGGCAGTCAGACCCACCTGCATAATAATTACTATAAAACGCCCCACACGGAATTCCACACACCGGTCCTGATTCGGGAGCTGTAGGTCCACCTCGTATGCAGGAAAAGAATTTTGACGAGGCGAATATAAGTAACCCAGACGGTGTCCAGTCCACTTGAATAACTTCCCCCATGAGGAAGTTCAACCCAAGACCGCCGTGGCCACAACTCGAGCCGGTTTTAATACCTCGCGGCTCCTTCGTACGTCAGTGTTGCGGAGGGGCTTCGCTCTGGTGGAGGGGTGGTCATGGTATTAGGAGTCGTAGTAGTAGTAGGGGGGTTGCCGTTTTGGAGTAAAAGGTGGTGGAGTATTGTCGTGTACGAGACACGCCACTCTTGCTTTTCGTGTTTAAAGGGACGCTAGGAGTTGCAAGTTGTTTTATTATTATTATTATTATTTTGTGACTTTTACGCACATGGACACGCCACTCTTTGTGTTGTTTTTATTATTATTATTATTATTATTATTATTATTATTATTATTATTATTATTACGCACAAGGACAGCCACTCTTGCTTCTCGTGTTTAAAAATTATTATTATTATTATTATTATTATTATTATTATTATTATTATTATTAATATTATTATTAAAGTGACTTTTACGCGCCTGTTTTCATCACGCTTAACAGATTGATTAACATGCAGTGTGGTACAGTAATTACGCAGATACGGGGATTTACTTTTCACTATCAGGATTTCATACAAGGATTCACTTTTCACTCTCAGGATTTCATCATCAGCACGAAGGCGTTTTTTCCCTTTACTGGGTTAGGCGTAAAACGATTTCTTTCCATTCTTCCTGGTCTTGTCCATTGCTCTGCCTGAACTCCCATGAGGCGTAAGGCCTTCATCGAACTCCCTTCTCATTGAATACAAGGGACATCGAACAGGTCTTCGCCCAAGTGCATCCATATGTACTACTTTGCTTTTATCATCACATGTGCAAACCATCTCAGATTATTTTCGTCAGTTTTTGTTAATAATAATAATAATAATAATAATAATAATAATAATAATAATAATAATAATAATATACACAGTAGAGACAATACACAGTCTAGACATGAGATAACCTGATCAAAAATGATAATCGGCAATATCCACACAGTTGCTGAAGATGTAGAAAAAAAATAGTATTCATAATAATGGTAATGACGGTAATAATATCGAGAATAGTAAAAAA
>NC_089796.1:77276362-77286362 GCF_040412425.1 Macrobrachium rosenbergii
AGTTCAGTTGCTGCTCAAATTTTCGTAGAATGCCGGGTCTACTCAAGTTACCGATGGTGGTGCCATGTTATCTAAGGTCCACCACCTCTCTCTCTCTCTCTCTCTCTCTCTCTCTCTCTCTCTCTCTCTCTCTCTCTCTCCCTGCTTTGCACACGGGACCATCATTAGGTCATCCCGGGTAACCTCTCATCTGGGCTCGTATATTAGCATGTTTGCCCACCGCCACCCTTTCCTCTTCTTCTTCTTCTTCTTCTTCTTCTTCTTCTTCTTCTTCTTCTTCTTGGTTCTTCTTGTAGAAAAGTGTGGAGATTTTATTAGCTTTTTTATTTTAATCTATTTTTTTAAAGTAGATGCTTGGACTGTTGATCTTCGGAAAAGGTAACCTCTTTGTTTTTGAGGCCTCTGTTATGCTCTCTCTCTCTATTGGCTCTCTGGAATGTCTCTCTCAAAATCTCCTCTCTACTCTAGTCTCTCTCTCTCTCTTTGCAGCTAGGGAATAGAAGAAGTTAAGGACCTTGACTAAAATTTATATAGTCCTCTTGGTAATTCAAGTTTGAGGCTGGAAAATATCATGGAATCAAATTATCAAAAGTCCAGAGGTCTCTCTCTCTCTCTCTCTCTCTCTCTCTCTCTCTCTAACTCTCTCTCTCTAAGATGCTCCTAGACCAAGCCTGTGTTTGATAAGGGATGTTGGTACACCTGTCCCAACGAATTGGCCTTTTCTCCCGTAGATAAAAAATTTAAATCTCCGACACCTGTGTATCTGTTTATACTTGGAAATATTTTATCTGTAAAACGAAATCATGAAGTCAGGCCTTGTTGTTTATTTTTTCCTTTTCAGTAAGTGAGATCGCTTCTTTCTGCGTTTTTCTTTATCTTCTCTCACTTCTTCCTAATAATAATAATAATAATAATAATAATAATAATAATAATAATATTTTTAAGAAGCTTGAATTTCAAGTCAGTGGCCCCTTTGGTGGGCTTGTTCCGTATGAATAGGGTTCATCATCTGAATAATAATAATAATATAAATTATTATTATTATTATTATTTATTATTATTATTATTATTATTATTATTATTATTATTATTATTATTATTATTATTCATTACCAAAAATTTCCTGGGCGTGTTGGGAGGGATGAGGGCTCTTACAAAACCCACTTAAGGGGGTAGATCCTAGGACTCATAAGGGGTACCGGGGACCCTCTCGAGAACAGGTTTATTAGAAAAATCTTCCTTCAGTCGGACCGTCTCCAGATTTACGTTGAGGCAGTTTGCTGAAATTCAGTACACGGAACGCATTCTTGGGAAGGTTCTGGACGCCCCATTCTCTGAATTTTCAGAGAAACGCAGGTCGGAGGTGGGTGGGGTAAAAATGCCAGTTTTTTATGGGTATCTTTGGCATGTATGAGTCCAAGCTCTAGTAAGTGTGTTTGGAGTTGTTCCTCGATTTTGGTAGTAAAAATTTTATTTTAGTTGACCGTGGTATATAATTTTTTCGTGATAGATGTATGTGGAATTGACCTCCACCCCCTTTTTTTTTTTTTTTTTTTTTTTTTTAACATTTTTATTGTCACGACCGTAGCATATAATTTTTTCGTGATTTTATTAAAATTTTTTATTTTATATAGTTACAGTTTTGTGTATAGATTGGATCTAAAATTGGTCTTTACATTAAAGAGTTTTGTATATACATTATATATATATATATATATATATATATGTATTTTCTCCAAGATTTTTTAGTTGCATATGCAACTATTCAGGCAAGAAAAAAAATAAGCTGATTTAGCTTTATGTACCACAAACTCATAATTGTTACTTTGAAATCAGCTTATTTTTCTGTGTATACATAAATACATACATACCAATTTTACGTACAAATACGAAAAAAATTTTCCATCAAAATTTTGAGGAATATCATCTATCATTGTTATTTTGAGTCAATTCAAATAAAATTTTTAGTACCAAAAATATATATTTATATATATATATATATATATATGTGTATATGTTTATATTTTTATATATATGTGTGCATATATATGCATGCATACATACGTACCTGTAAATATATACTGTATACATTGTTGTGTGGTCGTCCAGTGTGGTATTCTCTGTGGTTATCGGGGGCGTCACGTGATCAACCACACTCCTTCCCTTCGGCTGTGTCTGTTCACAAAAGGCTGGGGACCGTCTGGTTCTCAGTTTCCTCTGGGCGTTTGTCATCTCGAGATTGTGCGAGGGTGTGTGTGTGTCTCTCTCTCTCTGTGCAAGTGCTTTGTCATTCTGTGATTGCAAACTTAGAAGATGAGGTTGTGGACCAAAGAGTTATAATTGCTTTTTCTCGAAAGGTGGACCTGAGAATCAGATATTCAGAGTTTAGGTCGCGAAACCTCTCGTTTGAATTTCGAAAAGTCGAAAGAGTTGCAATTAATGATTGCTTTTTCTCGAAAGGTGGACCTGAGAATCAAATATTCAGAGTGTAGGGTCTCGAAACCTCTCGTCTAAATTTCGAAAAGTCGAAACAGCTGCAATTAATGATTGCTTTTTCTCGAAAGGTGGACCTGAGAATCAGACATTCAGAGTGTAGGGTCTCGAAACCTCTCGTCTGAATTTCGAAAGTCATAAGAGCTGTAATTGATAATTGCTTTCTCTTGAAAGGTGGACCTGAGAATCAAACATTCAGAGTGTAAGGTCTCGAAACCTCTCGTCTAAATTTCGAAAAGTCGAAAGAGTTGTAATTAATAATTGCTCTCTCTTGAAAGGTGGACCTGAGAATCAAACATTCAGAGTGTAAAACCTCTCGTCTGAATTTCGAAAGTCAAAAGAGCTGTAATTGATAATTGCTTTCTCTTGAAAGGTGGACCTGAAAGTCAAATATTCAGAGTGTAAGGTCTAGAAACCTCACTTATGGATTTCGAAAGTCAAAATTGTGAACTCAGAGGCTGGTATTGTAAACATCGACACTCCAGATTGTGCTTGAGAAGGATCCAAGAAATTTCAAAGAAAAACTAAAAGAAAAATTCATAACTGGGAAAAATTTTTTCCTGAAAAAATCTGCTGTTCGATTACTTACTATCCAAATCCTCACAGTCAAGGATAAGCCGTTCTAAGAAGAGGGGGAGGAGTGTTTGAGAGGTTTCAGCCTTTTGAATGATTCAGTATGTTGTCTTTGAAAGGCTTGGAGAGGATTTTGGGATTGGTAAGTTTCCAAATACTTCAGCTCGAAGTAGGATCCATTTGTTTTATTTGATTGATATGTCAAACGTTTGATTGATTTCACAAAAGTCAAAGGAAAAAATTTTTTTTTTATTTGAGATTTTATTGTAATGGAGGTATTTACTCTCCTAACGTTTTCTAGTTAATGAAAGGTACAAAGTAATGAAAGGTACACAGTAAAACAGTGTGGGTTGTTGATTGCAAGCAGGAGGAATTGGTGGTATGGCTAATTAGCGGGAATAGAAAATAGACAAAATGATGATTCCATTCCAATCTTCCGGTATCACTTGACAGCACTGTCCATTGCAGGTAAAAATCTGATCGTTTCTTCCATGCAAGAGTTGGAATAGAGTAAAAATTGATGTTGTTGCACTGAACTGCACAAGGTTCAGTTGCATGAGTGTGCTTCTGTACCTGTTTTGGTGAACTGTTTTAATTCCTTCGTGAGGTTTTATAATTATATATATATATACACATATATATATATATATATATATATATATATATATATATATATATATATATATATATATATATACACACACACCGGGATACGTATTATCAGTTTTGTTTTAATTACGATGTAGCATTTGTTCCAAAATGTGTAAAATGAGTTTAATTCGTGCTTACATTTTATAAGCGCATTAAGTAATACTGATGTATATTGATCATATATTAGAAAGTGTAGTAAATTGAACACGTTCATTATTATGATTATTATTATTATTATTATTATTATTATTATTATTTATTATTATTATTATTATTGACTTCAGTACACTCGAATGTCGCTGCATGAAGTACTTTGAAATCCATTGGCAAATTCCATTTAAAGACTCCTTTTTTTTTTTTTTTTTTTTTTTTTTTTTCACCGGAAGCAACAACGCTTCCGTTTTCTATGAAATGTTGACGTATTTTCAGGCTTGGAATTTACGGTCCTGTATATGTCGGAATTCTCTCCGTCCTGCTCCCCTCTTTAGAGGATAAAAATATACATCCGATCCTTATAGGATAAAATGTACATCTGATTCACTATTTCAGCAAGTAACCGCTTCTGAAGAAAAACGACCAAAATAACTTTTCTCGAGAAGAATGATTTTGCGAAAATGATTTGATGGTCTATTTTAAAGCAAGTTAAATGTAAGAAAGGATGTTTAATTATATCCTGAGTTGAAATAAACTGAGGTTATGTCTGTTTATGTGTGTGTGTGTGTGTGTGTGTGTGTGTGGTGGGAAGGAATGGATGGCCTGGGAGGGGGTGAAAGGTGAGGGAGAGAGAGGAGGGGTGGGGGTGGTTGAGCTGATCAAGAGAATACAGCGTTGCTGTGTTTGCGGTTTTTGTGTTGGTCGGACCAAGTCATGCATTTTACTCTCCGTAATCGATACAGTCTCGAACCGGTCCTGGCAGCTGAATTAGCTTGTTTCATTATGAATTAAAGCCTTCGTGTTGAGTCTTTGGGGGGAAAAATCGAATGGGGGCAATTGGCCTATTATTATTATTATATTCGGGCCAGCCCTAGGAGAGCTGTTAATCAGCTCAGTGGTCTGGTTAAACTAAGATATACTAACTATTATTATTATTATTATTATTATTATTATTATTATTATTATTATTATTATTATTCAGAAGATGAACCCTATTCGTATGGAACAAACGCACCACAGGGCCCACTGACTTGAAATTCAGGCAAGGAGAATAGGATTACGGAACAATAAACAGTCTTAGAAATAATGTGTAAACAGTTTTATTCTCTTTCATTCCATTTCCTTGAGTTTACGAACGAGAATCTTTGACTGAATGTTATTCATTCTTCAGCCTCTCAAATTCCATTTCCTTGAGTTTACGAACGAGAATCTTTGACTGAATGATGTTCATTCTTCAGCCTCTCAAACCCGGATGAAGAACAGACTCAGGATTTCGTTTACTATGAGTCTTATGAATTTTGTTCTTGAACGTAGTTTCATGGACCTATTTCATTATGATATCGTACAATCTCCAAAGAAAATGATTCTGCGTATGGGTCCTTCTATTCCTCTGTCCGTCGACCCCCTTTCCATAATGTTTCATCGAAAATCATCGTGAAATATTTAACTTATTTTTGGACACGAAGGGAAACTGTCAGACGGGCCAAATTAATAGGTATGAGTAAGAACATCACGTTCCGATTTTGTCGGTGGAGATAATTCGTGTGTATTATGGATTAATGTAAGTTTTTGTTTATTTCATCATTATTCTCTCACGCTCGACCAATTTGTTAAAATTTATTAATCTTTTACGGTGTTTTGTTATAGCTGAAAGATTCACGTTCTGTACTAGATGACGCAGTCAGATATTGAATGCCAGAATTATCGATATTCACGCTTCCCTTACCGGCTGAGAGAAAGGCCTTGCTTTGCAATGAATATATCTGAAATGTATAACGTCAGACCGTAAGCGTTTTATTTGCGCACATTTCACTAAAATCAACGACGCTAAAGCATCCCTCAAGTGTGTATACTCGTCTTGAAGTGTGAGATCGCGAGATGGTAGGAGGAGGCTTTTATTAAACATCATGAAAAGGGCAGGAAAGGACTTAGCAACTCCACCACAGCGTCATAGAGTTGCTAATGTGGGCCGTAAAATCGTCAGGAGGGCAGTCACTACTTTTTGATTGCTACTGCCGTGATCTTTTAGTAGTAATGGATATGCCTCTTGAATCGGTGAGAATATGGGGGTTGGGGGTGGGGGTGGAGATGAGTGTGTGTTGGGGATGGGAGTTGGGGGGTAGGGGGTGGTGGGGGTTCCAGGACAGCCCGTGGAATGGACAATAACTTTGGTGATGGTTCTTAGAGGTATCGCGTTTCTTTCACACCTGGATCTTTGATGACTTTGTTTCTTCACTTGAAGTATTATATTTTTAACAAGAAGCTGTTTCGAGTTTTCTGTTCAGATGACAGATGGCAGATTTTCGCCGTTTGTGTTCCCTCAGAGCTGCATTTCATTACTACGCGAGGGTTTCCTTTGTAGTCCCAAGAATTGCCTGCGTCGGAATTTCTTCATTTGGTTCTTCATTCGGATCTGAGGCTTTGTAGTGAGAAGCGTATCCGGAAAGTGTGATGAAATAAATAAATAAATATATATATTTTAAAGGACACTTGTATATTCTCTCTCTCTCTCTCTCAAATCTATAGTCTCTCTCTCTCTCTCTCTCTCTCTCTCTATCTCTCTCTCTCTCTCTAAATATATATATATATATATATATATATATATATATATATATATATATATATATATATATATATATATTACTAAAAGGACCTCATTCAAACTGGATGGTATCTAATGGAGTAATACGGATACTTGATAATGTGGACTGTTTGTCCAAGAAAGCTTGTAACTTTTCTGAATAAATACTCCATTAGATACCATCCAGTTTGAATGAGGTCCTTTAGTAATTCTAGTAATGCACGGAACAATTGTGTATGTGATAAAAGTTAATATATATATATATATATATATATATATATATATATATATATATATATATATATATATAAACAGTACAATAATATATATATATATATATATATATACATATATATATATGTATATATATATATATACATACACAGTATATATGTATAACCCCACTTGTTTCATAATGCGCAGCAAATGTATGAAGGCGCACCGTTGCCAATCAAATTATAAAAAGCAAAAACATTGAAAGACGATTTTCCTTTTCTTTTCCCAGGTAAATGACGAGACAGGCGATGGTGACGATGACAGTCTTGGGGTCCTCCAAACGGGGAGCCTCAAAGAGAAGAATGCCAGGTAACGTGAGATTCGACTGGGGATTCTTTACTGTGCCTCCGTTCATATTCTCTCTCTTCCATCTTACTGTCCACCCTCTCCTAACAATTATTTCATAGTGCAGCTGCTTTGAGGTTTTCCTCCCGTTACACCTTTCTAACCTTTTACTCTGTTTCCCTTAGGTCCCAGCGCTTGACCTTTTGGTGTAAATTCTATGTTCCATCTGAGGATTCATTGTCCTCGGCAGTATTTCTCTTCCATCCCACTTTAAAAAATAGCAGCTTGATTCTCTGAGTAAGAATCAAGGTTAAACGAAGCACTGAGTGTGGATTCTGACCAGTTTTGACTTTATATGTAAGCCATATTCAGAGGACTTTGAAAGGCTCTGATATGAAGTCAGAAGCTGGTCAGGATACACACCAGTAAGTTTAATATAATATATATATATATATATATATATATATATATATATATATATATATGTGTGTGTGTGTGTGTGTGTGTGTATATATATATAATATATATATTTATTTATTCATTTATACATACATACATACACACACACACACACACACACACACACACACACACATACATACATACATATACACACATATATACATATATACACACACACACACACATATATATATATATATATATATATATATATATATATATATATATATATATATATATATATATATATATATATATATATATGAAGGTAGTGATGGAGAAGCAGATGCTGGAGTTGGAGATTGTGGCGTCAGGTTTGTTGGAGATGATACTGAGGAAGCTGTCGTTCATGGAGGAGATGTTGGTGAAGCCAGCAGTGCTGCTGAGTGGTGGTGTTGGAGAAGTTGGTGGACTCCTGTTGATGAGGGAAGGAAGAAGAGGGTGGAAGGGGCCTCCTGTGCATTTGCATAAAAATGCGAAATTTGCAGAAAATTACAGTGGGAATTTCAGTCTCGTACTCCTCCTCCCCTTACCCTTCTACTTCCTCCTCCTCCTCCTCCTCCTCCTCCTCCCTGATATTTGTCTGTTTGTCAGTGATTTGGTGTGAAAGTCAGACAGAAGTGCAATTGGTCTGTGTTAAAGTTCTGCCCTGTGTTCCAGCCCTTTCTGAATAAAGTTGAGAGAGAGAGAGAGAGAGAGAGAGAGAGAGAGAGAGAGAGAGGAGAATGCCATGAAGAAGCGTGTGTAACGGGAAATTTCTAAGTAGAGAGAGAGAGAGAGAAAATAAATTTACGAATCCAGTCTGCATCTTAAGTGAGCGTGCACGAGATGGAGCCAGGTTTCCCCCTCCTGCGTGTGCGCAGGCGCGTGAGTATATAAGCGGTAAGCGTGCATGCTGTTCAGGTGAGTACCGTTAGGAAAGAGCTCTCTCTCTCTCTCTCTCTCTCTCTCTCTCTCTCTCTCTCTCTCTCTCTCTCTCCGGTAATTTTCCCTTTGTTTCTTCAAGCTGGTGGTGTCCTTCGGGTTGGCACTGGCTTTCACCTCTCTCTCTCTCTCTCTCTCTCTCTCTCTGATGGTTTGAATCTCTCTCTCTCTCCTTCTCTGCACTCTTACTGATCTCTCTCTCTCTCTCTGATGGTTTAGAATTTCCAGTTATAGAAGCTTCTTCTGTCTCTTACTCTCTCTCTCTCTCTCTCTGATGGTTTAGAATTTCCAGTTATAGACTATTCATGTACTCTCTCTCTCTCTCTCTCTCTCTCTCTCTCTCTCTCTCTCTCTCTCTCTCTCTCTCTCTCTCTCCACTTGCTCACGGTTTAGAATTTCCAATTATACAAGTGTCAAGTGTCTTCATGCTCTCTCTTAACGGCTCTCTCTCTCTCTCTCTCTCTCTCTCTCTCTCTCTCTATATATATATATATATATATATATATATATATATATAATTTAATTTAGAATTTCAGTTTAAATTCTCTCTCTCTCTAAAACCTCTCTCTCTCTCTCTCTCTCTCTGTCTATTGACAGTACCTGTGTATGGAGTTCAGCTGCGCCCATTCTTTTTGTTGCATTATCTGGGTCACTTTTCCTTACATAATGTTGCGCGATGCGAAGGGACGTCTCTCTCTCTCTCTCTCTCTCTCTCTCTCTCTCTCTCTCTCTCTCTCTCTCTCTCTCTCTGTTACGTGCAGCTTGGGAGAGTTTTTGGTCATGAAATCATAATGACAACTGATAAAATATCCGATAGGGGGAGATGTAGACGGAGTCTTCTCACGAGAATGTTTTCCGGAGAGAGAGAGAGAGAGAGAGAGAGAGAGAGTTTTGAATGAACTCGTTTCGCGTTGATGGACTTCACAAAGTTGGGTGAAAATATACCGCTTCAGGAGGAAGATAGAGAAATGATTTCCGAGCGAGAGAAATATATTGAGGCACAGCGCAATCCCTAGGTAGTCCACTTCGTGCTCAGCTCTGCGCATGCGTGGCTGGTGGCTTCGTGTCCGAGAGGATTTCTGCATCATGGCTCTCGAGTACTTGGCATGGTGGATGCTTTTTGTTTCCTTAATTGTGGGAAGACGGAACTGGAAGGTGTTAGATGCGTTTGTTTTGTTGCATATAAGAGGGGAAAAAGTGAAGGGTACTGTATGGTAACATATGCAGATGCATAAATAGTTTGTAACCTAATTCTGACATTTTGTAGTTTTGATTTGAAGATAAGGATTGGTCTTACAGATGATTTGAAAATTGTCTTTCTTATCACAAGACTGATACTTGTTTCTGAACGGAACTTTCCCCCGGTACAGGTATGGAGGTTCGACTGTACGGGTACAGTTATATGGAAGTTTTTCATTTGTAAGTCCTGCTGTACAGGCATTAAGAGCAGAGCTCACACTTGATGCATTTTGCACTTTTAGTAGTGCATTTAGCCTAGTGTCTGTGGCCTTGAAAGTTTCTCAGTGGCTGCATGTTGCAGAGCTGAAGGATTAAACTAATAGATTGATTGTTGATAGACATTTGCTGATTGGTATGGGACAT
>NC_089796.1:77293862-77323862 GCF_040412425.1 Macrobrachium rosenbergii
CAGGAGGGAATTCCCCCCTAGGGGGGAATTTCAGAGTTTCAGGGGGCGAGTTATGACCACAGAGGGGAATTGTGACCACAGATTGGCAGGCTCAAGCTGGATCTGGGGCCACACAAAACTCAGTGTGCATCGGTCTGCATTATTGAGGGAGATCACGCTGGGCTTTCTCTCTGCTAGCTTGTGTGTTTGTGTTAGTATTTTGTTGCATATTATTTGGAATACACCTTTTGAGGCAGACAATTTTGGAAAGGGGGCAAGGGGATGACATTCTGACATATGGTGAAAGGATGCATGAGCCAAACAAGGTTCAGAACCACTGCTCCAGAGTAACTTCCTGACGATATTTACAAGATATAATATTTACAAGTAAGCTCTGAGTTTTCGAGTAAGGGTTTGTCCACACTACAGTGAAATATGTCATGAACATACGTCGGAAACTTACTGCATGCATGTCACTGACGGGGTGAAACAAATTAACGACTGTGTAAGTGGAGAACGAGTCTTTGGCAAATGCTGGATAATCGTACGAAGCGCTGGTTAGGACTACCAAAAAAGTCGATGATTTGTATTTAACCTCTTTGATGTGTGAGATAAGTTTCCAGCGTGTTTGGAAGATTTTGAACTGTGTGTGATAAGTTTCCAGCATGTGTGGAAGATTGTGAAGTGTGTGTGATAAGTTTCCAGCATGTGTGGAAGGTTGCGAAGTTTGTGTGAGGAGTTTCCAACTTGTTTAGGACATTTTGAAGTGTGTTTGATAAGTTTCCAACATGTTTGGGAGATTGTAGTGTTTGTGATAAGTTTCCAACATGTTTAGGACATGAAGTGTGATTGATAAGTTTCCAACATATTCAGGAGATTGTAAAGTGTTTGTGATGGGTTTGCCAACATGTTTAGGACATTGCAAAGTGTGTGTGATAAGTTTCCAACGTGTTTAGGACATTTTGAAGTGCGTGTGATAAGTTTCCAACATGTTAGGACATTGCGAAGTGTGTGTGATAAGTTGCCAACATGTTTATGACATGATGTACCGCAGTGTGGCCACACCCCCAGACCTTTCTGTCACTTTAATGAATATTATAACTACATGGGATCTAGGAAATCCTCGAAAAAGATGTCTTGTACCTCTCTAGGATTGAGGACAATAGCGCAATTTCCTTAGACCCTTGCCGTAAGAATAACATTGTGTAACCATAACATCTTGCTGGTGTTTCGAAGAAGAGGTAGTTAACTGCTGTAACATTAATCTTCGTAACCTTGAACGTTGTTTTCCCATAACCAGCATAGGAAGGAGAGAGAGAGAGAGAGAGAGAGAGAGAGAGAGAGAGAGAGAGAGAGAGAGTTGCAAGGTGGTGGCAAACTACCCTGCCGAGGCCCGAAAGATGGAGATAGATTTGGCACAGTGGCTTAACAAGACTTAAGCCCTGGCAAAATGAATGGAAAATGCCAAAGCATTTGCGACGATAATCCCTGTTTAAAATGTCCTAATCTTACTTTTAGCAGTGGCGAGATATATCAGAATTAAATCAGACGTCACGAATTTTATGTCGGTTCCACACGAATGATTCGTAATAAGCGAGGTCGATAGCTAATTTCGAGGTGATTATTAAAGGTATTTTGTGGAATCGAAAGGGATCAGAGTTCGTGAGCCCTCGCATATGTGCGCGTTTGAGTTCGGTGAACCGTGATTTTGAAGCTAATAGGATCACTGATGAAATTATAGGATTGAAGGTGAGATTCATGTTTTTGAAGGTATTACTCGACACTCGGTTCTTGGTGTGTGTCTCACAAATAGTAGCAGGTGTGTTTAGTAAATTCAAAAGCGTATGTAACTAAGGAAACCGTCTACTATAACATTAGTGTTTATTTTTAATCCGTGATAATTTTATCGACAAATTTATCTATAATTCCAGTTTGCAACTCGATAAAATCTTCAAAGTACAACCCAATTACGAAATAGGCCCGTATATGATTTATTTTAGTAATTATTACTAAAATAAATCTTATCAATGGAACAAGACTATTTCCTAATTGGGTTTTACTTTCAAGATTTTATCGAGTTGCAAACTGGAATTATAGATAAATTTGTCGATAAAAATGATCATGGATTAAAATATAAACACTAATGTTATGGTAGATGGTTTTCTTGGTAACATTACGTTTATGCTAATAGCCAGGAGGTGTTTGAATCAATGGTTATAAATACGCATGGTATAATGTTTTTCTTGTATGTGGCTTTTCCTGAAAAGTTAGTATTTTTTTGTTTTTTTTGTGTGTGTGTGTGTGTGTGTGTGTGGTTGTTGGTAGTGTTGTTTGTAGTCAGCTGAATTTTTGCGGATTATTAAACCACACAGCCTAGAAGTTCTTACAGCATGCATTCATTTCTGTGTTCGTTAACTCCTACAGTATTTATTTTTATTAATACATGTTTTAGGCGACTGACATTTTTTGTTTTGTTTTATGAAACTAATGACCCAATGGCCTGCGACGCAAAAGGCCTCTTTCTCTTCTTTTATTTTTTCTCCTTTTACGAAAGTATGAAGTTAATTTTCGATATCTTTTTTATAAGAAATTTTTATTTGTTTGCTAATGATAATTGGCAGATCTCTTCGGCTTGTGCCGATGTAATAATTCTCTTTTTCTTGGGCTCAGTTATATTAGGTCTTGTTTGTTGATGTTATAGAGGTTTTAGTTTCCTGATACGGCAGTTACTGAATTATTGGATGTTGCTATGAAGTTATTTTAATTGATTTAGGTGTTGCCATTGCTTTATATTCGGGTTAATTCGGTCATAAAAGCTGTAAGCATTTACTATGGTCTTTATACCCGGCTCTGTATAGCGATATCCAGCTAGTTACTGCAGCCTCTTTCATTCCTTTTTCTGTGCCTCCGTTCATATTTTTTCTTCCATCTTACTTTCCACCCTCTGTTAACAATTCATTCATAGTGCAACTGCTTTGAGGTTTTCCTCCTGTTACACCCTTCAAACCTTTTACGGTCAGTTTCCGTTTCAGCGCTGAATGACCTCGTAAGTCCCAGCGCTTCTTTGTTTGGCAATAACTTGTTAGTTATTTTCTTTGTTTGGCAATAACTTGGTAGTTATGTTCTTCGTTTGACAATAAGTTGGCAATTATTTTCTGTGTTTGCTAATAATTTTGCAATTGTTCTCTTTGTTTGCCAATAACTTTGCAGGTATATTCTTTGTTTGGCAATAACTTGGCAGTTATTTTCTGTGTTTGCCAATAACTTGGCAGTTATGTTCTTTGTTTGGCAATAACTTGGCAGTTATTTTCTTTGTTTGGCAATAACTTGACAGTTATTTTCTTTGTTTGGCAATAACTTGGCAGTTATTTTCTTTGTTTGGCAATAACTTGGCAGTTATTTTCTTTGTTTGGCAATAACTTGGCAGTTATGTTCTTTATTTGCCAATAACTTGGCAGTTATTTTCTTTGCTTGCCAACAACTTGGCAGTTATTTTCTGTGTTTGGCAATAACTTGGCAGTTATGTTCTTTGTTTGGCAATAACTTGGCAGTTATTTTCTTTGTTTGCCAATAACTTGGCATTTATGTTCTTTGTTTGCCAATAACTTGGCAGTTATTTTCTTTGCTTGCCAACAACTTGGCAGTTATTTTCTGTTTGCCAATAACTTGGCAGTTATGTTCTTTGTTTGGCAATAACTTTGCAGTTATGTTCTTTGTTTGCCAATAACTTGGCAGTTATGTTCTTTGCCAATAACTTGACAGTTATGTTCTTTGTTTGGCAATAACTTGCCAGTTATTTTCTTTGTTTGCCAATAACTTGGCAGTTATTTTCTGTTTGCCACTAACTTGGCAGTTATGTTCTTCATTTGCCAATATCTTGGTAGTTATTTTCCTAGGCGCCGCTGGTATGTGCGGCAGCCACGTATAACAGTAAATTCGAAATAGGGTGGAAGGTTCGGCACTGCGCAGGGACCACGAATGAGTTCTGCGGCGGCTCGGGGAAATAATGACCGCCATTGTTTGGGGAAAAGGTCTTTGGACCTTGGGGAAAAGGGCAGCCGAAAGGTCCCATGAGTTTTAGACTCGATGATTCTACTGCTGCAGTTATATATATGCTAGTCGCCATTAGTCACATGGCGTGGGAGATTCGCGGGTTCGCTCGCTAGTCGGCCGGAAGGGAAGGGTTGTTCCTTGAAATGCAGATTTTGAATTAACGTATTTTTGTCTTCTCTGACCATTTTTTTCTGTAACGGCAGTTTTGTTATTTAGAAGAGTTGCTGATAATGCCTCAATCCACATATTTTGTTAAAGAGGATGTTGTTATTATTATTATTACTATTATTATTATTATTATTATTATTATTATTATTATTATTATTATTATTATTATTATTCAGAGGACGAACTCCATTCATGGGGCCATTGACTCTGAAATCGTTTCTCCAAATTAAAAAGTTCTTTGTTGTGGGTGGAGGCTGCAATATCAGCAGACAGTGAGATTTGCATTGCAAACAGGTTATCTCGCAGGTCGAATGCATATCGTAATTCATAACAAACATCATTTTTTTTTTCTTATTTGTATCTCCTTCAGAGATTCCCGCAAGGTTGTCCTGCCATTCCGGTCTAGAATCCCTTTTCCTGGCGTCCTCCTCAACATAAGGAAACCGTTGTTGTTCATTCGTGGTTATTGGCATTAAACAACCCACCCTCTCTCTCTCTCTCTCTCTCTCTCTCTCTCTCTCTCTCTCTCTCTCTCTCTCGTTAGAAGTATAGAGGTTCATTCTTCACATTCAGTCCCACTTAGTTATCTTGGATTCACAAGGAAAGATGTTATTATAATTATTATTATTATTATTATTATTGGTTATTACATGTATTATTATTATTATTATGCATATTATTAATTCTAGATGAACCCTACTACTATGGAACAAGCTCACCCAAGGGGCCATTGACTTGAAATTCAAGCTTCCAAAGAATATTGTGGTGTTCATTAGGAAGAAGCAACATAAGGTAATGGGAAATGAAGAAAGATGAGATAAGTTATTAAAAAAACAGATAAATCAACAAGAAAGATGAAATAAGTTATTAGAAAAACAGATAAATTAACAAATAGAAAAATAAGTAAAATATTAAAATATTAAAATACAAGTTGAATTGTATTAGGGTATATTAATGCGTTGCGTCTTCGATTGAACTCCTGAAGAAGTTCTAATTGCGCGACCTCCTCAGTAAGTAGTGAGGCTATTCCACAGTCCAACGGTGTGAGGAACAAGGGACTTCTGGCACCGAGAAGTTCGACAGCGAGGCACATTTACTGCTTAGTTCTTTTGCAACCGAACGTGTGAGTCTTGCCAAGGGGAATGTCCATCTTGGTGTGCGTTCCGATTGGTGCGCTTACCGAGTATCTGTTGAGATGAATAAGGCCTGTATTTGGTTCATGAATGTTGTTGAGATGAAATGCTTTTTGGGTACTCTCTCTCTCTCTCTCTCTCTCTCTCTCTCTCTCTCTCTCTCTCTCTCTCTCTCTCTCTCTCTCTCTCTCTCTGGACACACATCACCCTCGCTCGCATGACTCCAGCGCAAATTCTGACATACACAACACACACACACAGACTTATTTACTGTATATAAAATATATAATATACATACATATATACACACATTCAACACGTACATATATAATTTATATATATATATATATATATATATATATATACATACATACATACATATACATACACGTATATATGTGTGTGGTAGAGTATATATGTATATATATATATATATATATATATATATATATATATATATATATATATATATATATAGTAAATATGTCTGTGTATGTGTGTATGTGTCAGAATTTGAACAGGAGTCTTGCGAGCGAGGGAGACGTGTGTCCAAGCGAAGGACTCCCACCCTCCCCACTATTGACATAGAAAGGTGAGAATATTTTGGAAGCGACGAGATGGATGAAGGGTCTGTAAGGACCTCTCGAGTTGAGTGTAAACAACTTTCGTGTGATGGGCGGCCGGGGTTAGGATGAAAGGGGGAGTTGGTGCTGTCTTTCTTCGAGTGAAGGAACCGAGACGGGCAAAGTAGCCCCTGCTGTTTTACTACCTCTCTTCTCCCCAGTAAGCTGCAACCATCATCAGTTGACTGGCAAGCAATGTGCATGATTCACGTTATATAAATTGGATTTATTTTCCCCTGATTGTGAGATGAGAGTAGCGCCATTGAGAGAGAGAGAGAGAGAGAGAGAGAGAGAGAGAGAGAGAGAGAGAGAGCTGGCTATTTCTCCCCAGTAAGCTGCAACCATCATCAGTTGACTGGCAAGAAATATGCATGATTCACGGCATATGAATTGGACCTATTTTCCCCTGATTGTGAGCCGAGAGCAGCACCTTTGAGAGAGAGAGAGAGAGAGAGAGAGAGAGAGCGAGAGAGAGAGAGAGAGAGCTGGCTATTTCACAGACAGATTGGGATAATCGGGAGACAAAGAAGAAGGATGGGAGTACCAGATGTTGTCTTTCGTATTGTTGTTTCCACCGAATAGAAGGCAGCAGCAGGAAGCGTAGACTTTTGTTCGTACGACGCGGAAGCTTTTCGGTGTGGCTGGAGAGAGAGAGAGAGAGAGAGAGAGAGAGAGAGAGAGCTGGGTTAATACAGTACAAGGGTCGTGTACGATGCTAATTAGGCTGAGGAGGAGGTGTGGAGTGGGAGAGGGGTACTTTGAATTGTCTGTTCTGTGAATGACATCACTCTTGCCAGAGCACTGTACTGTGAGACAGAAAAAGTAGCGTATTATTGCGTAGCGTATGACGCAGGTTAGTGTCTCATTACGTTTCACTCTTTGTTATTTATGGGTTTCTGTGCCTGTAATAGTAGATGATGGTGATGTTATCTAGAGGTTGTTATTGTTATTGCTAACTTCTTTTTCGCGTGTACATACACGTGTGTATACATACATACATATATATATATATGTTTATGTATATATATATGTGTATATATAGATATATACATATGTTTATGTATATATATATATATATATATATATATATATATATATATATATATATTTGAATGTCTTAAATAATGGTACTTTACATCTTGATATCACTAGTCCCTGTGACCTCAAACATTGTGTACACACATCCATGCATACAGATGCACAAATACACACATATACGTGTGTGTGCGTGTGTATTGTATATCTGAAATTCCACATGTACTGTAGTGTATGTCAACACACACACACACACACACACACACACACACACTTAAACAGTAGCTCTTCCCGTACCTAAGAAGGGGCGTTCTCTCAAACAATGTAATAGTCAGGATTTCGTGGAATCCTGATTAGGGATTTCATCGCCGACTGTTTTCTCTCAGGATTGAGCTTCCTGTTTCACCTTCCAGACATTAACGAAGAGAGCTGTGCACGGCTTTTTTTTTTTTTTGTTTTGTTTTTTAATAAACGTCTCGTCTTTATTTACTGTTGTTTTTAAGGCTATGGTGACTTATGTTAGAGGTTATTGTATTGTTTATATACAATATATATATATATATATATATATATATATATATATATATATATATATATATATATATATATTACTGTGTAAATGTAATACAGCTCAGGGATTATATGTCTGTATAATCTTGTGTAGTATTTGATTAGTAATTTTTTTTTTTTTTACTGTTCTTTTCAGTCCGGTTTTCCCTTGGCGTATTTATTTGTTGTATTCTATTTATTTTAGCTCAAAAAATGTGTTCTCCTTTCTTCAAGATGGCAGTTTAAGTTACAACCCCTTTATGGAAGTGTTGTATGTCTGTGAAATGTTTTCTGTTAAAACAGAATTCCATCAAATATAAGGAGCCCATAAAAACGCCAAAATGTGGAAAATAAAAGCTATATTTCAGAGACCGGCTGTCTCTCTCATCAGGCAAATAGTGAATGAGTAAGAGTTACAGAAAAGCGGTATTTATACCAGAAGGTCCATAGGGCAGCCGTTACGTCACTCCAGTTGACAGTTTGTCATTAATCTTCTTAGTCGCTTATAAGTGCTGTATGTCATAAGAAAACTTGTTTGTTGCCAGATTCGTATGGAAAAAAGTTAAGTATATCTTAGTTTAACCAGACCACTGAGCTGATTAGCAGCTCTCCTAGGGCTGGCCCGAAGGATTAGATTCATTTTACGTGGCTAAGAACCAACTGGTTACCTAGCAACGGGACCTACGGCTTATTGTGGAATCCGAACCACAGAGTGACGAGAAATGAATTTGTATCACCAGAAATAAATTCTCAATTACCATTGGTCAGTCCCGGAGAGTCGAACGCTGGGCCAACAGCGTGCTAGCCGAGAGCGCTACCCACCCCTCCAACGAACTAGATTCGTATGGAAAAAGATATAACGTAAATAAGACTGGTCTTCTAGGCTTTAGCATTCCGGCGCTCAATATCACTTCTTGAGGATTTAGCGGGATTTGGTGCTCATCACAGCCTCGTGTTCATGTCGTATCTCTTGACTGTCTGTTATCTCGTTATCAATTGATTAACTTCCCTGAAGAGTGATGATGGCGATTCACTTTGTCTTTGTCTTGGCGTCGCGTTTGTAGGATCATTCCTCTCTCTCTCTCTCTCTTCTCTCTCTCTATCTAAGGCCTGTGTTCGGTATTTCGTTTATTATCTAATGTGATCATTCTCTCTCTCTCTCTCTCTCTCTCTCTCTCTCTCTCTCTCTCTCTCTCTCTCTCTCTCTCTCTCTCTGTAGGCGTTGGTTGGGTATTTTGTTTATTATCTGTGATCATTCTCTCTCTCTCTCTCTCTCTCTCTCTCTCTCTCTCTCTCTCTCTCTCTCTCTCTTGTAGGCGTTAGTTGGGTATTTTGTTTATTATCTGTGACCATTCTCTCTCTCTCTCTCTCTCTCTCTCTCTCTCTCTCTCTCTCTCTCTCTCTCTCTCTCTCTCTGTAGGCGTTAGTTGGGTATTTTGTGTATTATCTGTGATCATTCTCTCTCTCTCTCTCTCTCTCTCTCTCTCTCTCTCTCTCTCTCTCTCTCTCTCTCTCTCTCCCCTGAACACATGGGTATTGGTATTAAGTTTATCGAATATGATAATCCCTCTCCTTGAACACATGGGCATTAAGTTTATCGAATATAATAATCTTTCTCTCTCCTTGGGTATTGGCTGAGCATCGATATCTCGTGACCTGCATCCTTGCCCAGCTATAGCGATAGGATGCGTTTTCTTCATGTTAGTAACTTTCTTTTTTTTTATTTCCTTAAATCTTCAGACAAAGTCATCAGACTATAAACCTGCAAAGAGAGACAAGTTGCAGGAAAAGGTGGTGATGAGGAAAGGAATAAGAGGGAATGGAAAATAAACGGATACATGTGTAATTCAGGAGACGTCAGCAGAGAGGAGGAATGAATTTCTTCCTTGCTTGAATGTCTGGAGATCTGGAGATTCCACAACTTCAGCAGACAAAGCTATTCCATATTTTTGGTGTAGCCAAGATTAACCTCTTGACATACTTAAGCGTAGAGTACCTTTCTTACTTGCTGCCTTAAATGTGGATTGTTGAGACCCGAGGTTCCTCGTAAGGATGGTCCCGGGGGGGGGGAGGTTAGTGCCGTCAGTGCACCTCACGGGGTGCTTTCTAGGCCTTACTAAAGGCTCTTTGCGGCGTCCCTTCGGCCCCTAGCTGCAACCCCTTTCATTCCTTTTACTGTACCTCCTTTCATATTATCATTCTTCAACCTTGCTATCTACCCTCTTCTAACAGCTGTTTTATAGTGCAACTGCCATGTTTTCCTCCTATTACACCTTTCAAACCTACCTATTCTCATAGGTCCCACCGCTTGGCCTTTGGCCTAAACTCTACATCCCATTCCATTCGTAAGGCTCTTCTAAAGGTCGTGATGGCAGGAAGTTGGATTCGATGGTGGTTTGGGATTTGTGGGGGAGAATGGAGGGGTGATTAGTGGTGATTTCTAGAAGTAGGAAGGAAGTGGGGGATTTATTTAATTAGTGATCAGCCATTGAGATTGAGACAGCGGTACGGGATAAGGCTCGATGAACGTGTAGGCTGATCTCATTAGCGTTGCGATAAGTGATAAGTAGGAACCTAAATTTGGTCCCTGCTGACGCTTGGGAAATGTTTTTATTCATTGGACATGGTCTTTTATAGTAGCTTCATTATTAGGCAGAACCTGGAGCCCGGTGTTTCTTACGAAATGCAAAAGTTAAAACGAAGTTTAGAATTTTGTATTGAGAATATTCGTGGTATGTTGGGTTTTAATTTTAGCGATTGAATTGAAGTACGTTTTTTCTTGGTTTTCAAAGTTAGCTGCTCCTACTCTATTCATTGAACGATCATTCTGGGCTCTGAAGATTTATCGAAGGTTGGGTCTCTCTCTCTCTCTCTCTCTCTCTCTCTCTCTCTCTCTCTCTCTCTCTCTCTCGTGGATGAGACGCCAGTAAGCTCGCGTGTCCTTTACCGTTCTACTAACGCACCCTTTCATCTTAACCCCTCCCAGCAATCATCCCCCATACCCCCCTCATTTCCTCCCTCTTCTAACCCCCTCCCCACTTTTCCTCCTTTCCAAAATGTGACACAAACACACCAACTAATTAAGTCCCCTTTGTTAGTAAAGTCACGTCATTTGATCCGTAAAGGGACCCCTTTTCTCTCTCTCTCTCTCTCTCTCTCTCTCTCTCTCTCTCTCTCTCTCTCTCTCTCTCTCTCTCTCTCTCTCTCTCACACACACCAGTTGGTAGAAAGAAGAAAAATCTAGAGTCATTTGAGTAACACATCTTTTCCTCCTCCCCAACATTACAGTGCACAATATAGCTTATTACCACAATGTCCCTGAAGCTGGCGGAGTGGACATAACATGATATGATTGTTTTTTATATTTTCCATACCAGGAAAGTCTGTGCAAAGTCGTTGTACCATCGTCATCATCACATTTATCCCGGTTTACCGGTATTGTTGCTTTTTTTGGGGGCCCAGGTATGAAAATATTTTTTCATTAAGTAGTTTGATTAGACAGTATTTTTTTTATTGTGTGGAAATCATGAGCGACAATAGTTAGGATAGCTTAACATCAGAATATCTATCATTAGCACTGAAACCTGGAATAAAATCTCAATATTTTTGTCAGCGTAAAGAAATCTATTGAGAACGTTTACTAGTCAGCTCAGATCTTATTGTAAATCAGAGAAGTTTTGTCTTTATATTGAAAATATCAGAGAATATAAGATTTATTTTGTGTACAGATCAACCGACAGGTATGGCCACTTATTGACAGAGCTATTTGCTGCGAGTAGTCTCTCTCTCTCTCTCTCTCCTCTCTCTCTCTCTCTCTCTCTCTCTCTCTCTCTCTCTCTCTCTCTCTGTGTGAGGGGCGGCAACATAAAGGAAATTATTGGTCTCCTTATTCATTTGGCTCGAAGTCCTCTTTGAAAGGTATATAGGCTACTTATAGCGCCAAGGGGCCGTCTTAATGACAGGGAGTTTAGAACTGGTTTTTTAAGTTTTTTTTTTTTACATTTAAGGCTGGTTCTTATTTGCATTTCGTAATTAGATTTCTCCAATTGCTGATTACTTTTTTCTCTCGGAATTTGCTATGGAATTTGCTAATGGCTTAAACGTGGTGATTTTTCGCGTGTTTATACCGAGATGAAATTATTGTTCAGGGGAAAATTATAGGTACGGTGTTATTTGAAAGCACTTAAATGGAGAAGTAAAAGATGGATAATGCGAATCGTATTTATTTTTCTAATGAAATAAATAAAATAGATAAAATAAAGAGACGATTTACTCGTATTTCCCCGTTAGTGGACAGAAAGCAATTATGATTGCTGTCATTCTTGAAGAAAACAGGGATTGATATCTAATTCAAACAAACTCCAGTTCTGTTGTCAAGATTCTCTCTCTCTCTCTCTCTCTCTCTCTCTCTCTCTCTCTCTCTCTCTCTCCCTGACGCTCTTATTGTATAGTACGTTATGTCAGTTTTGATTCTCTCTCTCTCTCTCTCTCTCTCTCTCTCTCTCTCTCAAGTTCATTTACATCGGCCAACACTCATTATTGTATAGTACGTTATGTCAGTTTTGAATTCTCTCTCTCTCTCTCTCTCTCCAGTATATCATGTTTTTGTACGGACAGAAGCTAAGTCAAAGAAGACTCAAGCAAGTGAAGTAGATACTTTCCAGAACAAATGTTATTGAAGAATCCACTCGGCCAACTAAGTTAAAAGGAGTTTATGCATATACAGAATTTAGGCTAAACACTAAGCACTGGGACTATGACGTCATTCAGCGCTGAAACAGAAATCACAATAAAAGGTTTGAGGCAGGTGTAAACAGGAGGAAAAAACCTCAAAAGCAGTTTGCACTATGAATCAGTTATTAGCAGAGGGTGGAAAGTAAGATGGAAGAAAGAGAACATGATGGGAGGTATATTGTAAGTGTGTGCGTGTATATGTATGTATGTGTGTGTATATATATATATATATATATATATATATATATATATATATATATATATATATATATATATATAACTTGATCCTGAAATGAATTGTAAGAAGGCAGAAATTGGGATATTGAGAGTTCTCATTTTCTTTTCTCTTTTAATGTGTGGTTTTCTTGGTGGAACCAATCTAAAATTATTTTGCAGGCATTCTTATTTTTACGTTGTAATTTAACGTTTGCATTTACATATTTATAAATTTGAGCGAGGATATTTACAATATATATATATATATATATTACTAAAAGGACCTCATTCAAACTGGATAGTATCTATACTCATCCAGTTTGAATGAGGTCCTATTATAATTCTGCTAATCACAGAACAATTGTGTATGTGATAAAGTTAATATATATATATATATATATATATATATATATATATATATATATACTGTATATAACTTGATCCTGAATGACTTATAAGAGGCGAAATTGGGATGTTGAGAGTTCTCATTTTTTTTTTTATAGAATGTACGATTTTCTTGGTGGAACCATTCTAAAATTATTTTGCAGGCATTCTTATTTTTTTACCTTGTAATTTAACGTTAAATTTACATATTTACAAATTTAAGCGAAGGTATTTACAATTTGGATGTCTTACAACTATTATTTGCGAAAGAAGATCTGACAAGGACGCCTCTGTATCGAAATCTGAATTGATTATCTTAATTGGTTGAGAAACATCCGCTTCTGAACTTAAGTAAATTGCTGCTGTATTTCGTGATGACAGTTATATATAACAGGAAGCTGTAATGCTGGTCCTGTCAGGAGATGTTTATCTGTCATTAATACTCTTTTCGGTCCAGGGATCTTGTCGCTGTGGAGCGTTAACAGGACCTGTTTCTCTCTCTCTCTCTCTCTCTCTCTCTCTCTCTGTGTGTGTGTTTATAAGACCTTGATACTATGTCTCTCTCTCTCTCTCTCTCTCTCTTGTGTTTATAAGATCGTGATACTATCTCTTTTAAATCTGTAAGGTAGTTTTCCTCTCTCTCTCTCTCTCTCTCTCTCTCTCTCTCCTGTCTTGAGTGGTTTCCTCTCTCTCTCTCTCTCTCAGTCTGTAAGGTAGTTTTCCTCTCTCTCTCTCTCTCTCTCTCTCTCTCTCTCTCTCTCTCTCTCTATAAGGAAGTTTTCCTCTCTTCTCTCTCTCTCTCTCTCTCTCTCGGTCTATAAGGAAGTTTTCCTCTCTTCTCTCTCTCTCTCTCTCTCTCTCTCTCTCTCTCTCCTCTCTCTCTCTCTCTCTCTCTCTCTCTCTCTCAAGTCCCGTACGTAAAGGTAGATAGATAAATATCTCTGCGTCACATCCACCTCGTCATGCTTAATCTGGATGCATGGTTGGGAGGGGAGGCTGTAGATGGTGGGGTGGCCGTCAAGAGTTACCCAACGCGCAGGGTAACGGTGTCTGACTGGGAGAGATTCTGTGGCCGGCAGTGTTGTCGCTGTGTTCCAGCCTGCCTGCCTCCTTCTTGTTGTTGTTGTTGTTGTTGTTGTTGTTGTTGTTCTTCTTCTTCTTCTTCTTCTCCTCCAACGATTACTTGCCTGCACCAGCAGATTCACCAACGTTGGTTATGGCAGTCATGGGGAAAGGAATCTAACAGTTGCCATAAAGCAGAATAGGCTCTGCGTGTGTTTCTCTCTCTCTCTCTCTCTCTCTCTCTCTCTGGAATTGCCCTGAGGTTCTGTGTTCGTCAGTATTTTGTTCTCAGTATATTATTAAGAATAATAATATTGGCATATTGAAATTTTATTTGGGCAACGACGACGACCCAAGCTATAATGCTACTGTAGTCGTTCAGATTTTTATTCGTATCCGTATCCGAATGTGTATCATGAATGGTTTATGCTTTATTTTTTCGAGTAATTTTTCCCCTCCCTTAGACCTTTAAAAGTCTTTTTAAGAAATTCGTGTATGTTTTATTTTTTCTCGGGTAATTTCCCCAGTCCAGAAGCCTGGAAAGTCTTTGAAGGTATATATTGTATTTTTTGCAAGTAATTTCCCCCTCTTAGACCTTAAAAGTCTTAGTAAGAAATTACCTGGCGAAATACTTCTTGAGGCTAAGGTGTGAAAGTCGTCACTAGACCCTTGTTGTGCTTAACAGCAGGTTCGTTGCACTGGCGCCATCTGGAATCGGCCGCATCATCTGTTTTCACAGTTTTCATTGTGTCGTTGCAATAATGTTTTCTTTCAGTCATTTTTTCCTACTTTTGGTTATTACATTTCTTTTCGTTGAATTTTTCCAGTTGTACCATAATTCATTAAGTTATTTTCCTTTATACGTTTCCTTTCACGTTTCATTTACATTTTTTTGTTAAGTGTTACCAAGTTGTACCATAATTCATTGCATTATTTTCTTTTATAAATTTCCTTTCACGTCTCATTTACATTTTTTGCTAAATTTTCCCAGTTGTACCATGATTCGTTTTACACATTTTCTTGTATACCTTCTACACATTTTTTGTTAAATTTTGACAGTTTTACCATAACCCGTTATATTATTTTATATTATAAATTTCCTGTCACATTTCATTTTCATTTTTCGTTGAATTTTCCCATTTGTACCATAATTCGTTTTATACACTAATTTTTACGTTCCATTAAAATTTTCGTGTGGAATTTGTTCTGTTATACCATAACCCATTACATTATTGTATTTTATCAATTTCCTTCTATGTTCCATTCACATTTACTTGTTGAATTTTTTCAGTTATATCATAACTCATTACGTTTTATTCTTCATTTACTGGTTTGTTCTTCTCCCTTTATTCTTAGGAAAATTAAATTAGTTTTGTTTATCTTAGGAAAACTAAATTAGTTTTGTCTATCATAGGAAAATTAAATTAGTTTTGTGTATCTTAGGAAAACTAAATTAGTTTTGTCTCCCTTAGGAAAATTAAATTAGTTTTGTCTCTCTTAGGAAAACTAAATTAGTTTTGTCTCTCTTAGGAAAACTAAATTAGTTTTGTCTCTCTTAGGAAAACTAAATTAGTTTTGTCTATCTTAGGAAAATTAAATTAGCTTTGTCTATCTTAAGAAAATTAAGTTAGTTTATTCTATCTTAGGAAAATTAATATTGTGTCTCCTTTAGCTATGAAGGACTTTTCAAAGTCTTAGCATAGGATAGAATATAGAATTTTGGCCATTGGCCAAGCCCTGGGACCTTCGAGGTCATTCAGCGCCGAAAGGGAAATTAAACGCAGGAAAGTTTGAAAGGTGTAACAAGAGGAAAACATCGCAGTTGGAAAGTAAGATTGAAGAAAGGGAATATGAACGGAGGTACAGCAAAAGGAACGAAAGGGGTTGCAGCTAGGGACCTAGGGGTGGAACGCTGCAAAGAACATTAATCAATGCCTACAGTACACCGCATGAGGTGCGCTGACGGCACTAACCCCCCCCCCCCCGCCCGCGGGGTTTTAAAAATCTTGACGCACTCCTCTTATCGATCTGACGCAGTTGCATTGTCGGTATGTGCGAATCTTAAGTGCCCAGTGCCCACAGATCTTTTGGCATGTTAGAATGGTCGTCTTAGTATTCAGTCAGGCATGGGAATTCCTGTACCACCTGCTGGACAAGCTAACTGTATTATTATTATTATTATTATTATTATTATTATTATTATTATTGGTGAAGAAATCCACAGTGGTGTAAGTGTAAATATATGGTAGAAATATATATTTATATATATGTGTATTATATATATATACTGTATATATACTAACGAGAGCTCTCTAGAACCTGCTCAATTCTCCGTAATTAGATTGAGGAGAATTAAGCAGGTTCTCGAAAGCTCTTGTTTGTAAATTTCAAATATATATTTACACTTACACCACTGTGTATTTCTTCACCATTATTATTATTATTATTATTATTATTATTATTTCAAGATTTGCAGATGCTCCTTTGAAATAAATCTAGGTAACCATTACTTGTAAAAGCTTCAGAATAGAATTATCTGAATAGAATGATATTTGAGGAAGATGAGTTTTTTTGGTCAAATACAGATGAGAAGAGACACGATTAAAGAAATCAAGTCTATAAGTAAATTGATATACTGGAGAATTTGCTTGCAATAAAGTAACTTTCTAGTCAGTAAGTGGTGCAATTAATGAAAGAAATTTCTCTGACATCATAACATTTTTTTTTAGCCACTGTTTTTGTGTAGATTATCGTTATTCGATGATATAGTTTAGTTTTCTGTAATGGAAAACTATTGTGCCGTCTTTGTCTGTCCGTCCGCACTTTGTTCTGTCCGCATTTTTTCTGTCCGCCGCTTTTCTGTCCGCCTCATTTCTGTCCGTCCTCAGATCTTAAAAGCTACTGAGACTAGAGGCCTGCAAATTGATATGTTGATTATCCACTCTCTAATCGTCAAACATACCAAATTGCAACCCTCCAGCGTCAATAGTTTTTATTTTACTTATGGTGAAAATTAGCCGAAATCGTGCTTCTGGCAACGATATAAGATAGGCCACCACCGGGCCGTGGTTAAAGTTTCATGGGCCGTGTCTCATACAGCATTATACCGAGACCACCGACAGATAAATCCATTTTCGGTGGCTCTGATTATACGCTGTAGCGGCTGTACAGAAAACTCGATTGCGCCGAAGAAACTTCTGCGCAATTTTTACTCGTTTCTTGATGAAGTCAGTGTTATGAATGCCTTGCCTAGTTAGGATCTGATCTTCGTAACAGGGACAGGATGGGAATACCGAGTATATATTCTGTAGGCTACAGTACTTTGACATGTTTAGTTACTTTATAATACAGTATTCACCAATGTATAATGTTGTTATTGTATTGTGCTTTCTCTAGATGTTTTCGTTTTTTTTTAAACCTATAATCCTCCTACCCTCCTCAGTAAGGAGAAGACCCAGCCTTGCTCTACGTACGCAAGTCTGTATTCCAGCGGACATGAGAACATTTGACAGTATAAAATGAAGAAACATTCTAAATTCGTAAAGGAACACCGGGGATTCCATTCCATACATCCACCTGATATTATTGTTTTCTAGCTTCAAGTTTGATTAAAACCATTCAATTTCTTAGGAGCTTTATCTTGGCTACAATCAAAATGGGGAATAGTTTGCCTGGTGCACCTGTGGAATCTTCTGTTTTCCAAATATTTCAGCGAGGAACAATATCATTCCTGTTCTTTGCTGCTTCTGACGCCTCCTGAATATCGGGTGTATCGGTTTTATTTTCTGTTCCTTCGTATTTATTTGTTTATCACTTTTCTATGACGTCTCTCTTTGCAAGTTGGTTTCCCTTTGCAGTCCTCTTGGCTTTGTTATAGTCTGTTGCCTCTTGACCACAAGCGTTTTCAACTCAAGATTGAAAGAAAGAAACACAGATTGCCGATATGTGTATGAACCTTACTGCATAACAGATCCTATGCGCTTTCTTACCTCGAGAGAAGCCGTTGTGGTAATACAAAGGTTACCCTCCCCCCCCTTTTTTCACAAGAACCCATCGTCTGCCCAGCCCCTCTCTGGAGAACTTGGACCATAGTATGGTAATTTTGACGATCTCCACCCATGGCACGGTATGGTGCATAAATAAAACATTTTTGTTTTCGAACCGTAGTTCTTTTACCTGAAAGTTGCCGTAGTTCAGAAAATGCTTCGGAACTTCATGGTACCACTTGCTTTTCTTAACCGATATGATCGCGCGTTCTTTTTCCGATGAACAGTGCTGAGAGAGAGAGAGAGAGAGAGAGAGAGAGAGAGAGAGAGAGAGAGAGAGAGAGGAGAGAGGAGAGAGTTGGGGGGGCGGCGACAGACTGGGTGATAAATGGTGTTAGTGATCTGTTGTTCTTCATGTTGAATAAGACACCGTGCCCTAATAAAAATAAGAGGCCTCAAGGACCAGACCATTCTCTCTCTCTCTCTCTCTCTCTCTCTCTCTGTCAAGTTTCGTGGGACAGTGATTATGTGCTTGGCTCACAAAGTGAGTGACCATCGTATGATGTCGAACCGGACTAGGTTGCAGCTGAGAGAGAGAGAGAGAGAGAGAGAAGAGAGAGAGAGAGAGAGAGAGAGAGAGAGAGAGAGAGAGGCAGTCTAAGTGCCCCTCGGTAAGCCTCCTCCAAGCAGCCACCTTAAAGGCTTATCTAATCATTCAGGCAACCTGCTCTTGATACTAAACATTTTATTGAGGTCGTCTCTATCACGTCGCTTGAGACCCGTTAGAAGCACGTGGCAGTGCAGTAACTTTGGCTGCATTGGTATGCAAAGGAAAAGAGTCTTCTTATAAACCATATACTCAAGGTTCTCTGCACCGTCTCCCTTCCTGAGGCCCCAAGCTGCAACCTCTTTCATTCCTTTCACTGTACTTCCGTTCGTATTCTCTTTCTTCCATCTTACTTTTCCTTAACCATCTCCTGACAATTGGCCAAATTCTATATTCAGGTCAATTCAATTCATACTCCCCGTTTCCCTTTCAGTGCTGAATGACCTGGTAGGTCCCAGCGCTCGGCCTTTGGCCTAAATTCTGTATTCAATTCAATTCAGTTCATACTCCCAGTTTTCCTCGCAGTGCTGAATGACCTCGTAGGTCCCAGCGCTTGGTCTTTGGCCTAAATTCTATCTTCCATTCCGCTGTAAACCGGTTAACGAATTAACCTCAAAATGATATCCTGTAATGTGCAAAGATCAAAGCTGTTATAATTTGTTTAGTTTTGTTTATCTTGGGTGACATCTCAACTGGCTTAGTGTCAGTTATCAGTGCTGTTATTGCTGCTGTTTCCACTGCTTTTTTTTTTATTTACTCACAGATTTAGACAACAAGGCTTTGTTATTATTACTGCAATCTCTTGTGCACGTTCTACAGTTGCAGTCACCTCCAAAAATGAGATAATCGTTATTATATCTCAGGCAGTACAATATTTCATTTCTGAAGAAGTCATCCCTTTCAGCAGATTTGCTTGCACGTACCAGATGGAGCATACACATTTGTTATTGGTGTAATACATTTATTGTAACGTACTCTTACGTCCACAATTCTACCATATAGACGTTTTACACTGGTTTTATTATTGATGCGTATCATTGTACCTCCTAATAAATTGTTTTTATTTGCGCTACCCACCCTCTCTTAACAAATATTTCATAGTGCAACTGCTCTGAGGTTTTCCTCCTGTTACACCTGTCAGACCTACCTACTCTCAATTTCCTTTCCAGCGCTGAATAACCACATCATAGATCCCAGTGCTTGGCCTTTGGCCTAAACTCTGTATTCAATTCGATAACCGAATCTTGAAGGTCATTTTGAAACCGATATATTTTGATTAGTGGCAACGACGTCACGAGCTCAAAAGAAAGAAGCCGTTCTCTAACCGAAAAAATATTTACTTGTCTGTTGTCATAACTGAAGGGTTGCTCTCTCTAATTGTGTTGGAATCTCTCTCTCTCTCTCTCTCTCTCTCTCTCTCTCTCTCTCTCTCTCTCTGAACAGAAGCGCAACAACGCGTGATTGTTCTTCGTCATAAACTGAGCGGATAGCAGACGGTGTTTGTTATGGGCGCAAGATTTCATCTTTAATTAAATCTCCGGTTAAGGACGGATTCGTTTTCAGTACTTGTTTACCAGGTTTTGTGATTGTACGCATATATGTATATACATAGATACATGAACACGCGCCCACAATCACACATACACTCACACAAACACTCATATATATATATATATATATATATATATATATATATATATATATATATATATATATATATATATATGTATATATATATATATATATATTTTGTTTACTTGCACATGTATAGGCCTATATACATCAATCACAGTCGAGTTTCAAGAATTAATAATGAAAAGGAACATATATATATATATATATATATATATATATATATATATATATATCTATATATATATATATATATACAGTATATGTATATATATATATATATATATATATATATATATATATATATAAAGGTATATGTTTGTGTATATGTTTATGTACTTATACAGTATGTGTGCTTGTGATTGTTTGCCTAAAACAACAGGCAATTGTATTTCATTGTGACAAAGTTACCAGGTGTTCTATTGACTTTGCTTCGTGTGTTGGGGAGCAGACATGGTTCTAAGCCACATTCTAGTTCTTCCCCCAAACTCCCATTTTTGCCCGTTTTAAATTTTTCCAAGGTGGAAAAGGAGTTGGAGGAGGCAGAAGGTGGAAAAGGAGTTGGAGGAGGAGGAGGTGTTTTACCGTGGGCGTGGTGGTGTGGCAGGTTGGTTTGAAGCGCCGCCCACGCCCCGGGCGTTCTCCGGACAGGCAACAACACTGGCGACTGCTCAGGGTTTTTAAAAGTCTATCTCTGGCGCACATGACGATGAGCCACCCAGTACCAACATCTCTCGTTGGTTGTTATACGTTCGAAGGTCTACACCAGGCATTCGATGCCTCTTCAAATATTACCACTGGCATGAGGCTGATGTAATATACCTCTTTCTGGGTTCGATTACTATAATACTCTTTGTTTCTTCGAGTTTGGTGAGATTTATCTTCCTCGGCTTCATTGAGCCTAATCTTTATTAGTCGCATAGCCTATCGACATTCCATTCTCTGTATAACTTTGCTTCGAAGTTAATTTCATTTCCGGGTTGTACATAATGTTTGTACGTTTGAAGTAATGATAATCACATTCATGAAAATATATAAGAACGGATTCTAATATTTTCCATTTTTATATTTTGTAATTTACATTTTTTATAGTAGAGGATCCTCATTAAAAAAAAAAAATATTTCGATTTGCTTTAAACGGGTATATTTAGAGTGGGGAGCCCATACTGGCTTACAAAGAACTGAGGGGAGAAATTAAACGTTTTACTTTAGGTAACCATAGACTCAAAGCCACGCTATATTAGAATGCAATATCATGCCTCTCAGCGCATCTGTACCCTCTCTCCAGTGCCCCACCCCCCAAAAAAACACACACACACACAAAAGGGCAGAAACAGTTGCAGAATTGGTAAAATTGAATGTTTTTCATTAAATTACAGACTTTTAAGTATGGAAGTTTAGAACATGTTTCTTTGGATGAAAAAATTGGAGAAGTGATTCCAGTATCTGGAGATGTTAGCATGGCAAACGTTTAATTAAATCTGGGGAAATAATGAAAAGGCGACAATAAAGGATAGCAAAAAAAGTGGCTCATCAGTTGCAAGAGAAAGTTTGGTTATTGAAAATTGATAAAGAAAATAGACGATAGTTTCTATTTTCACTTTTATTCTGAGTTTGCAAACATTCATGTTATTCCAGACCAGAGACCATGGACTGAAAAGGAAGCTTGCGTACGATCTCCTTGATGTAAAAGCGAAAACGGAAGAAGATAGTAAAATTGAAACGTACTGATGAAGGAATGAATACTTGCTCTCGTACCAAAATAGGCCTAGAACTGTAAATGGAAATGTTTCAAGTATACGCACATAGAAATACCATGCATTATAAATATGTAAACAGCAAAATAACAATAAACCAAACTTATAGATGGGGTAAATACGCGAACATTTCTGAAGGGGATATAATCCCTCGAGTAAAATGAAAAGGATAACGAATACTGAAACCTAAGCTCAGGTTATGCAATGGCTCCAACCTTCGCTTGTGTCAAGGTGACTCCCTTTTATCAGCCTCGGTAGGGAGAGGTGGATGTGAAATACAATATGCACTCTGGCTGAAGCCTCTGGGTTACAGAATACATAGAGGTTTGTCAGTACGTTCATCAGGTGGACTGTGATATATTGTAAAAAAAAAAAAAAAAAAAAAAAAAAAAAAAAAAATATATATATATATATATATATATATATATATATATATATATATATATATATATATATATATATATATATATATATATATATATAGGTTTTTAAACAAGTAACCACGCGTGGAGAGGCGCCTGGGATATACCGTATTATTTTTTTTTTTCCAAACTTGTTTTCTATGGATATGATTTCACATTATTCTCTCTCTCTCTCTCTCTCTCTCTCTCTCTTGTGTCTGTGTGCGCATGTGTGTGTGTGTGTGTATAGCCTCATAGCTCAGTTAGGCCTAATAGAGTTTATATGCTAGCATGTGTGTGTGTGTGTGTGTGTGTGTGTGTGTGTGTGTGTGTGTGTGTGTGTGTGTGTGTGTGTGTGTGTGTATGTATGTATGTAGCCTCATAGCTTAGGCCTATTAGAGTGTTTATATGCTAGTATGAGCTTATGCATTTCCATAGAGCCCAGTGGCCTTTCGTTGACCTAATCAATGAATCAGGTACCTGGTTGCTAGTAGACGGGCGTAGGGCGCAGCTGGGCATGGAACAAGAGAAAGAGAACACGAGAGAGAGCACCAGTGCTCAGTCAATATGGGCAGCATCGTATCAAAACTATAAGGTTTCTTCACTCTCTCTCTCTCTCTCTCTCTCTCTCTCTCTCTCTCTCTCTCTCTCTCTGAAATCTGCACTTACATGACTGCCGAGTTGGAGTGTGTTTATTCCTGTCGAAGCTTCCAACATCATCTTGATAAGGAGTCGAAATGCATTATCACATTTTATAATAATTTGATAATTGTTGTTACATCTTTTTGTAATTATATCACTGCCGTTATCGTCATTGCTCAGAATCACTACTAGGGCGAATCTCTTAAGCAACTGACGCGTTTGAGAGTTGGGTGCTGTTTTAACAACCACAGCGAATTGGTTCAGTGCTGTGACGAATTTCTTGCAATAACTAATCAATTAACAGTTTAGTGAGATTCCTCGTGCAATAGTCATTATGACAATTTGATTTATATATATATATATATATATATATATATATATATATATATATATAGAGAGAGAGAAAGAAGAAAGAGAGAGAGAGAGAGAGAGAGAGAGAGAGACACACACACACACACAAAAAGTACATACACACATATGTGCGGTGTATATACTGTACATGTATTTATATGTATATATATACACATATATGTATATATACATATATATGTATGTGTGTGCAACTTATTTGTCCAGAAATGGCGTCACAGCAATTAAGGCCATGGTTGTTGATGACTGCAGTTCAAAAAGAGGGAGTATGGCAAATACCATTGATGCTCATTCAGTTGAAGGTGAGCAGAGAATTCGAACGAAGTGGTTTCAGAGTCAACCGCAGTAAGGGGTTAGAACCGTAGTTGTAATATGTATAAGGAGCAGTCAGTGAAAATCATATGCTAAAATTATGAGCATGGAAATCATTGGCTGCGAGAGCAAGTGGCAGTAAAATTAAGAAAGAATAAATGGGTGGTTTGTGAGGTAAGTCGAAGCGAGGGAATGGAACCAGAAATAAAGCCCTGGCAGATTAGGTGAGCTGAGTGGTAGGGCGAATGTGAGAGGCTGGTGGCAGGTCCTGCAAAGTCATTACATAACGAAGCTGAATACTGGCTTAGTCCTATTCTGTCTGGTAGGAAAGTTACTTGCTGTGCCGGTTAAGTTTTCGTTGCTAAAACTGTTTATCAGTCGACTGAAGCGAAAAGTAAGAAATTCTTCATCCAGTCGCCATAAAAGTGGTTGAGTGCAGTTTCTCATTTATTATTATTATTATTATTATTATTATTATTATTATTATTATTATTATTATTATTATTATTATTATTCAGTTGATGAACCCTATTCATATGGAACAAGCCCACCAAAGGGGCCACTGACATGAAATTCAAACTTCCAAAGAATTTTATGATGTTCATTAGGAAGAAGTAAGAGGAAGTAAAGTGAAATATAGAAAGAAGGGATCCCACTTATCGAAAAATAAATTAATAAATAAATAAATAGATAAAAATTTATCCAAATGCAAGAAGAATAGTATTAGGGCAGCAGTGCATTGCACCTTTGCTTGAACTTCTGAAGTTCAAGTTCCACGACATCCTCAGAGAGGCTGTTCCGCAGTCCAACGGTGCGAGGGACCTCTGGAACTGAGAAATTCGACAGCGAGGCACATTTACTGCACGTTGGTGGTGCGGCCGTTCAGCAATTGTCTTGATACAAAAGTAATCTTGAAATGCTCTCATTTTAAAGGGACGTTTATTATATTTTTAGCCTTAAAGGCACGTTATTATGAGTGTGGAAGAAAGGAAGAGAGAATGATTTATGTAAGGGCGGAAGGCTCATCCTCGTTTGTTCCAACACGAGCATCTCGTACTTTTCATTTTTATTTCTTTTTCATGTAGAGGTTAGTTTGGACGGACTTCCCAAATGCCCAAAAGGCATTAAAAAAAAGTAAAAAATGCGCCGAAGTTTATTCGGCGCAATCGGGTTGTGTGTACAGCCGCTACATCGTATAATCTAGGCCACCGAAAATAGATCTATCTTTCGGTGGTCTCGGTTTAATGCTGTATGAGCCGCGGCCCGTGAAACTTGAACCACGGCCCGGTGGTGGCCTGTTCTTTATCGTTGCCTGAAGCACGATTATGGCTAATTTTAACCTTAAATAAAATAAAACTACTGAGGCTAGGGTCTCAATTTGGTATGTTTGATGATTGAGGGTGGATGATTAACTTGCAATTTGCAGCCCTCTAGACTCAATAGTTTGTAAGATCTAAAGACGGACAGAATAAAGTGCGGACGGACAGACAAAGAAAACCATCACAGTAGCTTTCTTTTACAGAAAACTGAAAAGGAATCTGGGTTAAAGGTTGTTTATTGAAAATGGGCAAACCAGCTGTAGTTTTCCCGGCTCAAATGGACTTAGAGGAACACGTATTTTTCTCTACCGGAAGACTGAGGAAATGTGATTGTGAATTTCGAGGAAGTGCTGGTTGTTAGTCTTGATACATTTTCCCCCAACACCTGCAAAAGTGACGAGTCAGCATTAATAGTTGAATGACCTTTTCGTCAGAATAAGCCACAGACCAAGGTCTATAACAGACCTAGGTCTATAACAGACCTTGCCACAGACAGTCGCCTCACATACCCAGACGGAACGAAGGCAGCGCCTCCGACTCTTTCTGGTCCTTCGTGTTGCTTTTGTTCCTCCTAGTCGTTTCTCCAGGGCATTTTGGGTATCTTCTCCAGCTCCTGGCCATCCTGTAAATGTACCCCACGCTTCACTTCTTCGGCTACTACTTACTACCTCGTCCCGAACGGAGCATTCCTGCGTGGGCACGCCGTAATACTTTGAGGGGGTAATTGGCGGTTTTTTTGAAGGCTGGCAGGTTCACGGGATGTCATCGGGTCAACTACTCCTGGAACATGGCCTTGAGGAAGGAAGAGCAGTCAGTCGGTGCCCAAGAGAGTCTTCAGGGCGATTGTGGTGATGATACCTAGCTCAGGTCAGCTGCTTAAGGAAGTACGCTACCCGAGAGAGATGTTGGTCGATAGAGCGATGCCCTGAATCTTTTATTATATATAAAATACTCCGGCTACTGGTACAGCACTCCTTGCCCCTTGTAGCTGGTGCTACTGGTGTTAAGGAAGGAGACGCCACAACGGATTTGGCCTTAGTCTGGAGATTGGAAGGGGTGGTGGGTGGTGGGGGGCGGGGGCGGGGATGGGCGTCTGGCTCTGCTGCTGACTGGCAGTGGGTGGGGTTAAAGACTTACTACCTGAGCTACTGAAGAAATGTTTTTCTTAGACGGCTATAGGTAGTGCCCTCAGCCCGGTTTATGTGATTTGATCAATTTTTTTTTTTTTCTGTAGGATTTTCTTCATTATTGGTGATAAGTTTGTGAGCCATTTTCTTTCCTGTAGGATTTTCTTCATTATTGGTGATCAGTTTGTGAGAAGGAACCTGAAGCTGAAAACTACAAATCGGGGTGATGTTTTAGCGCACGCGCAGTCGCTGCTACTATACAGGACATCAAGGTCTGTAGGTCTTGCAGTCCACCCCCTTTTGAAGACGCTATTTCGTGTGGAACCTGTATACAGTGCACCCCCTGGTGAAGACGCTGTTTCGTGTGGAACCCAGTGTTAGACGTCGATTAAAGAACTACGTAGCTACTGTTTACCAGAAACCGGATTCGTTTCCTTGAGGGGGTGTTTTGGGGGGCGGGGGAGGGGGTGGTCCTCGTATCCTTTGGCTGGGTCATGTCAAGAGGTGCTTGACTGCTTGACCACCCCAAGCAGCGATTGTTTAGGCAACTCTGCTACAGTCTGAAATGAAATTGTTTATTTCTGTTGATTTGTTTCTCGGTACGTCAAAGAAATCTGTTGCTTAATGCTCTAGACACTATAAAGAATTATTGAATAGTATAATAGTAATAACATTTTCGCTCTGGCTATCTCACTGTGTTGCAATCTTACGCAAGTGTCGTTTGCAGTGGTGCCTTTCCAAATTAGGACTTTGACCCCCCGGGGGCAGCTCACGGCCTGAATTACGAGTGTCGTATAATTTACAGGTGGCTCGTGACCTTCTTATGAGTACGCCATCAGCAACGCTCTAATGGCAGTATTAGCAGTAGCAGTATCAGTAGTAGTTACTGACGGAAGGGGGGAGTGTTGCTCATTATTCTCTCTCTCTCTCTCTCTCTCTCTCTCTCTCTCTCTCTCTTTGTCTCAGATCAAATTCTCTCTCTCTCTCAATTTGTCAGATCAGATCAAATTCTCTCTCTCTCTCTCACACACACAAACTTGTCAAATCAAAATTCTCTCTCTCTCTCTCTCTCTCTCTCTCTCTCTCTCTCTCTCTCTCTCTCTCTCTCTCTCAATAAAAACACACACACACACACTTGTCAAATCAAATTCTCTCTCTCTCTCTCTCTCTCTCTCTCTCTCTCTCTCTCTCTCTCTCTCTCTCTCTCTCTCTCTCTCTCATAAAAACACACGCACACACACTTGTCAAATCAAAATTCTCTCTCTCTCTCTCTCTCTCTCTCTCTCTCTCTCTCTCTCTCTCTCACCACTTACTACGTGATTGCGTTTACCCTGGCCAATTTATCTTTTCTTTAGCTTATCAAATAATCCACACGGAACACACCACCTCCCAGTTGGGGGGAGAGGGGGCGTTGAAGGAATGAGGTGTTGTAATCAAGCTTATTTACCCTCCTTTGTCTTTGCTTAAACTCAAAACACGACTTTTATTTATATTTATTATGCCTTATTTTATAATCAGCTACCTTTCAGGAACTGTGGCTTCGTTATGCTTTCAGCGTCCAATTTTATTTTTATTTAAGTTAACTTTTATTTTATTTTTTATTTTTTGTTAGGCATTTCTTGTGAAACGTTCTTGACAGTGTGGTTCTCATAAACATTTGAAGTAAACACAAACATGTGAAAAACGTTATATGCGCGGCACGTTTACTGTGAAACATATTTTGTGCTAGTCTGTTGTAATTCATATATACTTTTATATATACTTTGTCATCTATATATATACTGTTTTTGTAAAAGGTTTATCGCTTGAAAAAATTATCCCCTATTTATGTAAGCGTTGTGAATGCCTGGGTTTCGAAAATAGATGCCTGGTTTTTAAAAATGGATGCTAGGGTTTTAAAAATGGATGCCTGGTTTTTGAAAATAGATGCGTGGTTTTTAAAAATGGATGCTAGGGTTTTTAAAAATGGATGCCAGGATTTTAAAAATGGATGCCAGGATTTTAAAAATGGATGCCAGGTTTTTAAAAATGGGTGCCAAGTTTTTATAAATGGATGCCGGGTTTTTAAAAATGGATGCTAGGTTTCTAAAAATGGATGCTGGTTTTTAAAAATGGATGCCAGATTTTTAAAAATGGATACCCAGGATTTTAAATGTAAAAAATGTCCCATTGAAAGCCGAGTTTAAAATCGGGAAAAAATACTGAGTTTTAGGTTAAACTGAGTGAATATACCCAGGGTCTGATTTAAACCGATGAACATTAAATCAAGGTTCATTTCAACGAATTGAAAAGCCCCCCAGAAGTTGCTTGTTCATCGATGACAAAAGATCGCCAATGCAAGTGGCGTTTTCTGATGAAAAGATCTTGCAAGCTTTCGCTGTTGTCATGCTAGGTGTGCAATGTTGGTCTTGCACGTTGATATTTGTTTGCTTTCCCATTTTTGTGGTAAGTGGATAATGAGAGAGAGAGAAGAGAGAGAGAGAGAGAGAGAGAGAGAGAGAGAGAGAGATTGTCGAACGCTTCCTGTTAATGAAAAGGTAAATTTTCTAGACGACTGGAGCAATCATTATCACATGTATTTGACTTTAGAACAGATTTTTCAATATCTTTTTACAGGGATTCTGGATTGGCATAAGTATATTATGCCTTAACCCTGCGGTAAATCAAAGGCTGATGATTTATTAATTATTACCTTGCATTTGCATGGTGCCTGACGAGTCTATATTTTCTTCGCAACTTAACTCCCCTGCATTATCTTTTTCATTTCCATTAATTAATGCTATGATTCACTGCATAATACAGTCGTTAAGATTGGAGAGTGTCAGGCTTGTGATCGTATCTTTGGCATCGGTTTAAATGGAACCCGTCATAATTTTATGCTGAGAAACGTTTGCATTCAGTGTCAAATTAATGGAGTCACGGGTCGGTAGTCTGTTTGATCATTCAGATAGATTTAGGAGGGATGTTGAGAGACCGAGGCCCCCCTAAATTTAAATCAGCAAAGCAAACGAAAACAGTCGTAATTTACCGGGAGACACTTGCTCGCTCTTATTATACTGAGGAACGTTTGCTCTCCCTTATTATACTGAGGAATGTTTGCTTGCCCTTATTATACTGAGGAACGTTTGCTCGCCCTTATAATACTGAGGAACGCTTGCTCGTCCTTATACTGAGGAACGTTTACTCTCCATCATAATACTGAGGAACGTTTGCTCGCCCTTATTACACCGAGGAACGTTTGCTCGCCCTTATAATACTGAGGAACGTTTGCTCGTCCTTATTATACTGAGGAACGTTTACTCGCCCTTTATTATACTGAGTTACGTTTGCTTGCCCTTATTACACTGAGGAACGTTTTCTCGCCCTTATTACACTGAGGAACGTTTTCTCGCCCTTATTACACAGGAACGTTTTCTCGCCTACACAGGAACGTTTTCTCGCCCTTATTACACTGAGGAACGTTTGCTCGCCTGTGTTATACTGAGGACCGTTTGCTCGCCCTTATTATACTGAGGAACGTTTGCTCGCCCGTACTATATTAAGGAACGTTTGCTCGCCCTTATTACACTGAGGAACGTTTGCTCGTCCTTATTATAATGAGGAACGTTTGCTCGCCCTTATTATACTAAAAGTGTTTGCTCGTCCGTATTATACTAAGGAACGTTGGCTCGTCCTTATTATACTGAGGAACGTTTGCTCGCCCTTATAATACTGAGGAACGGTTGCTGGTCCTTATTATACTGAGGAACGTTTGCTCGACCCTTATTATACTGAGGAACGTTTGCTCGCCCTTATTACACTGAGGAACGTTTGCTCGCCCTTATTACACTGAGGAACGTTTGCTCGCCCTTATTATACTGAGGAACGTGCGCTCGCCCTCATAATACTGAGAAATGTATACTCTTCCTTATT
>NC_089796.1:77331362-77353862 GCF_040412425.1 Macrobrachium rosenbergii
AGTCAGACAGCCAACAGCATTTCCACAGACCTTAACCTAAAACAACCTGTATTGCACACTTAACGTTCAGTTGGAGAGATATATCTAAAAATGTATCTCATCCAAAATGGCAGCTTATGGAAAATAATCATAATGTGGTAGCTGGTAAGTTCAGAGGTCTTTGCTAAGTTGAGGTCCGTTTAAAGTTGTATGGATAATTAATTAACGAACAGAATCCATCTTGGATTACGGAATCCATCTTGGATAACGGAATCCATCTTGGATAACGGAATCCATCTTGGATAACGGAATCCATCTTGGATAAGGGAATCCATCTTGGGTAACAGAGTCCATCTTGGGTAACAGAGTCCATCTTGGATAACGGAATTCGTGTTGGACAACGGAATCCGTCTTGGGTAACGGAATCCATGTTGGCTAATGGAATCCATCTTGGGAAACAGAATCCATCTTGGATAACAGAATACATCATGGATAACAGTATCCATATTGGATAAAGAATCCATCTTGGATTTGCAGTGACCATCATCCTTCGTTTTCACAGTCTCTCGGCAATGTTGCATTGTCATTTCATTCACCTTTTAGGATGTACGAGAAGTAGGCTAGTTATATTTTAAAAATGATCATTTTTTATTTAATAACGAAGCTTTGGCTCAACTGAGTGTTCTGTATTTGATTGTAGGTGCTGAGTTGGTTGTGTATTTTAGGTGAATCAAGGTTTGCTTCAGAATACTCGCCCGGACAGAATAATGAATAAAAATTAAAAGCAAAACATGTCTCAACAAACGCCTTACATATTTAAAGGAGTACAACCTAAAGTGGCCTCTCACTAAAAAAAAAAAAAAAGAGCAAACATTCAAAATATTTATACGTAGACTTACTGAATAACTTCCCAATTTACCTGTACCGTTTATTCCCCAATGAGTTGGGTAGGCCAAGGGGGTAGACCACCACCTCCCAGTCCGAATACCCATACCTCAGGTTGTGTGATTTTTATGGGCACTGTTCTTCATTGTGTTCTGACATTACGGTTATGAGTTTCTCTCTGCCCTAAAATTGTTTATACAACAGATCTCGGTTTTATGGTGAAGGGTCGCCTCGTACATTTGATGGAAATTCTCCACATTACATCGTGGGAAGTATGATTGAATTACTAAAGATTAAAAAGTTACGAAAATTTTCTGATCACATCAACCATAAATGGGTTCCTATTCCCCCAAAACTGTGGCATTTCCTCCCATCTGGTTTTTTGGAGTAACCCTTTTTTTTTTGGAGTGGCTTTTATGCCTCATCTTTGTTGGTCAAGCCCTGACGCTCTCTCTCTCTCTCTCTCTCTCTCTCTCTCTCTCTCTCTCTCTCTCTCTCTCTCTCTCTCTCTCTCTAAATTACGAGGCTCTTCTGAAGTTCACCCTCTTATATAATGCCTTGGGAATGCGAATTCAATTTGTGCATTAGAATTATGTAGTGGCAGGCAGAATTCCCCCTCCCCCCACCAAAAAAAAAAGATCCACCTTACGCAAATAGGTAAAATCTAGATCGAGATAATTTATAGTTGGTGCCCGCTTAACATTATTCATTTGTCATGCCATTATTCATCGTCAGTTGCAATGTTTAAGAATCTGTGGCCGTGTGGTGGAATGCGTAGGCGTGCAAGTTGCATAGTTTTATCTCCCGTCCGCCCCTTGGCAGCAGACGTAAGATGTGTATACCATTTCTACTGTGTCTTCGGGCACCAGATGCGTACTGTGTACATCATACGACGAGTCCGAGATGCATAAATTAGAAATGATGTTGGTCACGTGCCCCTGTGGGAAAAAAAGGGCATACCTAAAGTGCAATTTAGACCACTGCACTTAGACGCGATCGCCGAAGAGTATAGAGGGGCATTCATTGTGCGAGTGAGAACAACACGGGAGAAGGGCAGATAATACTACCCCTCCTCCCCCTCCTCTTCCTTCTCACTGGGCATGGGGTATGGGTCTGTCTCGTGACCAGTTCCAGGGGTTGTGGCCGTAGCCTGCCTCGACCTTTCAGCCATGACTCAGGCGAACCATCTCGCGAGACCGGGTTCCCATTCTTCCCACAGCACCCCACCCCATTTACTCCCCAACCGCCCACCCACCCACCCACCTACCTATCAGGCATTGTACCACCACCGCCGCCGCCGACGCTGCCTCCTCCACCCATCTCGGCAACGGCGTCTCTGCAGCCTCATATTTGGAGTTTTGGGCGGGTAGCCTTCCCTTTAAAGGGTACTTTAGAGACAGACGGACAGAGAGAGAGAGAGAGAGAGAGAGAGAGAGAGAGAGAGAGATCTCATAATTGAGTACGGCGTCGGGCGTAGTTTTCAACCGACGTTATGTTCTGTAGGTTATCGATTCCACGATCTTGAGGACACAGAGCATCTCTGTAGTGAGAGAGAGAGAGAGAGAGAGAGAGAGAGAGAGAGAGAGAGAGAGAGAGAGAGAGAGAGAGGATTACTCAGAAGGATCTTTGTTAGTTTTGGTAATCGCGGCCATGCCGATAACACCCCTTCGCGTCGTTCATTAAGCTTAGTATAATTTGCCTGTAACTTATCCTCCGCGTCGTAAGATCCCGCGTGTTTATATGCAGTCTTTATCGCCGGATCGCCCAGATGAACTGAAATTATAAACCTCATTAGACCTTCGCTTTTATGGCTTAGCAGTCAGCTGTTTGCGCAGTCTAATGAAGGCTGTTTTACAGTGATTTTGATTGGCCACAACTCGCTAATTGTCATGCCCTGAGTCGATTATTGTTTTATCTCATGCGCTCTTGAAATGTGCTGTATGTTTTAAATCTTGAGTAAGCGTGACTGGTTTGCATGAGGCATTTGCTTTGCATATTATCTCTTAGATTTCCAAACGTATTTGTTGAGCAAGAGGGCCGTTCGAGGTAACTCTTGCGCTGTCAAGGTTCCCTCTTGCAAGCACCAGTTGTTGTTAACCGTGGAAAAAATACGTATGGCTTTGCAGAAACTCATTAACGCCTGAGCCATCTGTACCTGTCTTTGGGTAATGAAGTCGTGTCGTTTGTTATCAGATTTCTTTTCTTGCATGCTTCTCCAGTTTATTTCTATTTCTCCTTTCGTCAGCTTTGTTCTGCGTTGTGGGATTTTTACCAGTTATTGTATTGTGTCTGTTGGAGATATACCACTGTTTTTTGGCATTTAGATTTATTTTTATAGGTCTGTTCTACAGACGATGGTAGTGGGGTTGCCCATCCAACTTTCCACATTTCATTGTTAAAGATTTACCTTTGAATTTTTTTTATTTTACATTTATTTTTATATGTCTGTTCTAGAGTATGGTAGTGGGGTTGCCAACCCAACCTTCCACATTCCATTGGTGAAGATTTACCATTGATTTTTTTTATTTACACATTTTTATACGCCTGTTCCAGAGACTATGGCAGTGGGGTTACCAGTCCAACCTCCCACTTTTCATTGTTGAAAATTTACCCCTGAATTGTTTTAATTTACATTTATTTTTATGTCTGTTCTAGAGGCTGTGGTAGTTGGGTTCCCAATCCAACCTTCCACATTCCAGTGTTCAAGATTTACCTTTGGTTTTTTACTTACATTTATTTTTATATGCCTGTTCTAGAGCCGATGGTAGTAGGGTTGCCAATCCAACCTTCTGCATGTCATATAAAAAAAAACCACAAAAATCTTCAAGCTCAAAACACAAAAGTCTTCGAGCTCATAATTTTTTTCCTTTTGCAGGTAATGTCGGAACCATGAAATTCACACCTGTCGCGTTTGGAGAACGTGAGTCAGTCTTAAATTGCTTACTTTTTATCCATTTTTTTTATTTCTTTGTCGAGAAATACACGAAGAACACAAAAAAAAATATTAAAAAAAAATTGCTTTGATGATGGAACAGTGAATTCGCCTCGCTTGTTCAGCCTCGTTCAAGTTCCTTTGTTCGGAAGCACTGATGTTCATTTGTCATTGAGTGATTGATGTTTATGCCCAATTGGCACTGGTGAATCGATCCGTCGAGGAGGAGAGAATGAGACGAAAGGATGAGGGTGGGGAGGCAATATGTCTCATCATTCAGTGTGAGACAAAAACAAAACAAAAAACAAAAAAAGACGCATTTAAGTACTGGAAGGAATCACAAAATTTATGACTTTGTTTGTGCGTCTAGTTATCACACTGAATAGTTTTAAATGCTTGATTTACTCAAGTTTAGACGCGTGGCTGTACTTACTTTTCTGTGCATACTTGGGTTCATTCATATGTATGCTTTGGGTGTATTCATGCAAGCACACGGCCTTGGATTAATATTCGAACACTCAGTTTTAAATCATACATATATATATATATATATATATATATATATATATATATATATATATATATTACATTTATATATATAATATATGTTATATATACTTTATATATATATATATATATATATATATATATATATATATGTCTATATATATATATATATATATGTCTATATATATTTATATATATATATATATATATATATATATATATATATATATATATATACACTAGTGTATTCATACGGAAATGAACCTTCTTCGGTTTATCAGCTAGATTTAAAAACGAAAATTAAGTTGGACGTAATAGGAACCATTTGTTTTAGTGGTGTTCAGAAGGCCGAATAAAGAGAAGGCCCATTGTACAAAAGTTATTTTAAATTCACCCTCCACAGTTACCTTTTCTCCTCCTCCTCCTCCTCCTCTCCTCCTACAAAGATTCGTCTGTTATTCAATCAGATATTCAAGTCGTCTCCCTCATCACTATAATTTGGGGTTTCTCTCCATTCGTCCACGTTAACCAAGAATGACAATATATGTCAAGGAGAGCGATGGGATAACATTGTTTCCTTACGCAAATTGAACCAAATTTTTTTTTTTCTTTCTTTTTTTGTCGCTTGGGCTGTCTGTCTCGATGCCATTATCATGAAGAGTAGTGCGGAGTGGAGAAGATTGAGGGATGAATTGGAGCTTCTATTCAAGAGAAGAATGCAACGCGGAACTGGAAATAAAAAAAGAAAAACTTGAAAAGGTCACGTGATGATTATAAGCGGCCACGGTGCAGCGCTGTGATTGCTTGAGTAGCAACAAAGATAATTGAAAGTTTGAGCTAAGCGTCTCAGGAGAGGGAGGTAGAGAGATATATATACAGTATATACCAGCTGGGTCGGGAAAGTCTTCATTCCTTGCTGATTCAAGGTAGGAATTTGAAATCCAATGGTTTTGTCAGGCTTTTCTCAGCCGTGTCCATATGTCAGTAGTCGATGTTGTTCCCACAAAAAAGACTCTGCAATTAGAGCGTCAGTGTACATCACGTGGTGCACTGTAGGCATTACATGGGGTTCTTTGCAGCTTCCCTTCGGCTCCTATAGCAACCCCTTTCATTCCTTTAAATGTACCTCCGTTCATATTCTCTTCTTCCATCATACTTTCCACCCTCTTTTAGCAATTGTCCCATATTTCAACTGCGAGGTTTTCTTCCTGTTACACCTGTCAAACCTTTTTACTCTAAATTTCCCGTTCAGCGCTGAATGGGTTCATAGGTCCCAGCGCTTTGGCCTAAATTTTTTACATTACACTGCATATAGTCTGTAATTATTATATTTTAATACCGGTCTGCTTCAAAGCATCAGATGGGAGAAATGGCGACTATAACCCTCAGCTCAAGAACCAAAGAGAGGTGTCGACGAGGCTGGAATATCAACGTGAGTTGTGACGAAGTCTCGCTGTAATTGACAGCCAGAACTAAGAGGGAAATGGATTAAGACGTCCATAAATGCCCCCAGGACACGTTTGGAGGTTGTAATTAGGCCTAGATTGTGTAAAACAGGAGGGGAAACGGATTTTTTTTCTTTTTTCGCCTCTTCGCTCCTAAGTAAAACCAGGGCCAGGTGTTGGATGGCGAAGTTGTGGAATTCTGACAATAGCCAGGAGCTATTCAGATGATAGGTTACGGGCAGAAATCGCTTTGTACGTGTCAGATTGAGATGTATTCATGCCAGTACAGGATTCTTGGTAGAAACCACACGTCTGTTATGCATGGACACTGGGTGGTCAGGTGCATATAAACCTGTACTTAAATTGGAAGACGAAAGAAGGTTTGCGGAAAGACTTCAGTGAAAGAAAATTTGAATGGAAGTAGGAAAGTATTTCGCGTGTGCATGAGAGTTTGGCATTAGAATTACAAGAATGCTGAGTATCTGAGTGAGTCAAATAGCTGAGAGCCTTTTTGGGGTATGACTGAGTCAGGCCGGGTACGAAGATCAGTTCATGAAGATGGAGGAATGAGTGTCAACATGATTCGAATTTGTTGAAGAGACTTTCCGCTTATCTAAAGAGGATGGGGAGAAAGAGGTAATTTTGATATGAAATGGGTGTGTAAGGAGCTTGTAGAATCTAGGCGAAGTACTTCTTTTTGCCTCTCACTTTTAGTAGAGTATTATTATTATTATTATTAGTATTTATTATTATTATTATTATTATTATTATTATTATTATTATTATTATGGAATTAGTTTTACCAGACCACTCAGCTGATTATTATCAGCTCTCACAGGGCTGGCCCGAAGGATTTGTTTTTATTTATATTTTGTCTGCTAAATCCACAATTTTTCAAAAGCTTTGTAACTGTATTAATTGCAAATGTTGAAGTTTTCGACAAACTTTCACTGATCGATTCATTTCCACAATTTGACTTTAGCTGCTGATTATGCTTTGGACGAGAAGGATAAAGATAACGAAATTTTCTAAAACACTAGACGCAGCTGAGAGAGTCTCTCTTTTGCTGCTTGTTGGAAAACATTTCTTATAAAGAAATTAATTATAACTGTTCCTGGATATATACGTTTTTCATTCCACCGCGAATGCGTCGCAGTTTCAGGATAAAACGCTCCCAGATATTTTAGGGTTTGAGAGCCCATTTCCAGGGAGGTCGCTTGCGAAAACTTTGTCGTAGGAACGAGTAATCTGTGCTGTTGAACTTCTGGAAATACTTTGTCATCAACCATCCTTGAAAAGTGACGGAAAATCTAAGCAAGAAACGCGCTAAGTGGCCTCTAAGAGTGGGTTGCTGTTTTATGGAGGCATTTTTAAAAAGTAGAGCACCACTTGAGTGCAGAGTTCGAAGTGTATAAGTATATATGAAGGGAAGAAGAGGTGGGAAGAACAGCCGGCAAGTCGGAAGGGAAGGTAAAGGTAGTGATAAGCGCGTTTGTGTGAGAACCCCCTCCACCAAAGGTTGAGGTCAGATTATGACCCGGAGGACTGCAACCTCTGACTCCTGACCTTAGCGTTTGCCTCAGCGCTACGTGTTTCGCTCTCTCTCTCTTTCTCTCCCTCTCTCTCTCTCTCTCGCTGTGTGTGTGTGCGCGCGCGTGTGTTTCTGCTTCTTCAGCAAGCAGAATGGCATTGATCTTTTGTTTCATTATCCCTGCGAATTTTCCCATTCATTGTTTTGTCTTGAGGTGTTTGAATGGCAGAAGGAAGTGTACTCTTGATATTTATATTTCCTGTACCCGACGATTATATGTACTTGTCTGAAAAGGCGTGGTCGCGGCCCCTTGCATGACGCGAAGTTTTGATGAAAAAAATAAGAAATAAAAACAAAAACGCGATAGCGTTTGAAGAAGGGTTCTTGAACCGGCGCGCGGCCTGGTGACTTGGAATCTGGAATTTTGTGTCGCACTTACGTTAATGAGAGAGAGCTTGGCGTAACGATGACACACATCAAGCAAAGAGTCTTGTTCCTTGCTTCATTACAAGTTTTAAAAAATACTTTGTACCTTGCGTTCTTTGTGGTTACATTTTTTATATAAAAAAAAGGTACGTGCCTGCATTGCGAGAGAATACTTGTCATGCACAGGTTAATCTGGCTTGATTGTATTTCTGTCGAGAAGTATTTTCCTTTGTTAAGCAGACTTTCGTAACCTTTTCCCAGAGGTTTTATTCTCATTAGGAAAATGTAAGTGAGTTTTCACCTTTTGTCATATATGAATAGAAGGGACTTCCTCGGCAAAGAGAGAGAGAGAGAGAGAGAGAGAGAGAGAGAGAGAGGAAACCTATAAATGTTTTCCAGCAGTGTTTGTATATACAACACGACGGTTTGTCACTAATTGTTGACATGCCATTTTTATACTTTGAAAATTATGAAACCACACATAGCCCAGTCACATTGAATTCAGTATGCCTTGGGGTATCTTATACTCAGGGGGAATTATGCAAACCAGTGCACCTGCCTTGTTACCATTCATTTGAATCACACGCGCCCAGAGTTCTCTACTAATCTCTCGAAGTCTTGTATGTTCTACCCACTACGTAAAAACATCCCGTCAGTTCACCTTATGCGGTGCACTGTAGGCATTACTTCAGGTTTTTTGCAGCGTCCCTTCGGCCCCTGGCTGCAACCCCTGTCATTCCTCTTACTGTACCTCCGTCGTTCATATTCTCTTTCTTCAATCTTGTTATCCACCCTCTCCTAACAGTTATTTCTTAGTGCAATTGCTTTGAGGTTTTCCTCCTGTTACGCCTTTCAAACCTTTTACTGTCAGTTTCCGTTTCAGCGCTGAATGTCTTCATAGGTCCCAGTGCTTGGTCTTTGGCCTAAATTCTATGTCGTAAAAATATGTCGTTTCTAAAATAATATTTTCCACAATAAGCATTTCTGAATCTTGGAGCGTTTAATTAATTGCGTACAGCTTATTTTAACATGTAATTAAGGGGAGCGTATATGGGAGTGGTTGGTGGGGGGGAGGTTAATGGATATCTTGAATGTATGGGTGACTATGAGAATGCGTGGGTGGAGATGGGGAAGGAAGGGTATATTTTCGTGAATGTGTTGGGGGGATGTCCATAAGGTGCCCCCCGCTCTCCCCCTTTCGTATATATTCTTTGCTATGTATGCTTGGCCCTGCTTAGGTAAACTAGACCAGATCTTTTGTTACGGAACCGGTTGGGAGAGGGATAAGTTCACGGTGTGTGTGTGTGCGTGTGTGTGTTTGTGTATGTGTGTGTGTGCGTGCGCGCGCGCACCTTTTATGAGGAGGCGTTTTGTTTTCCAACTGGTTTAGACGTCTTCTCTTCTGGCTCTCTTTGATGTTATGGCTTGACGAACAAGACCTTGCGATTCTCTCTCTCTCTCTCTCTCTCTCTCTCTCTCTCTCTCTCTCTCTCTCTCTCTCTCCTGGTTTACGTTTTGCTCATTTCATTTCGTACGTATTCGGCTCTTAGCCAGGTCTCTCTCTCTCTCTCTCTCTCTCTCTCTCTCTCTCATTTTCCTCGTCACATTTCTGTCTTGCATTTCTTTATTTACTTTTTTCCTTTCCATTTCTCATTCATTCCATTTCTCTCTCTCTCTCAGCTCTCTCTCTCTCTCTCTCTCTCTCTCTCTCTCTCTCTCTCATTTTCCGCTTCACATTTCTGTCTTGCATTTCATTATTTACATTTTGCCTATTCAGCTCATCTCTCTCTCTCTCTCTCTCTCTCTCTCTCTCTCTCTCTCTCTCTCTCTCTCTCTCTAGCTATTTGACCCCCCCACCTCTCCCCCATTTTGCCCCGCCCCGCGCTCCTGAAACAAAAATGAGGGAGAAAAGAAGAATGAGAGATGGAAGGGAGGTTTTTCGTTCCCTCCAGATTTCAACGGGACGGAGAGAGTGAGCAATTTCCTCCTTAGTAAGGTGGAAGGGTTTTCACTGCATCTTCGTCTCGAAAAGGCCGACGGGACTGGAAATTCAATGCCCTTTTCGTAGCCCAGGCTTTGATGTAAGGAAGGAACAGGAATATGTGACCTGACTTTTGGAATTTCAGTTTTTTGGTTTTTCCAAAACAGTTCATTTAAATTCAGTTTTGCAAAGTATTTGAATTAGTGTAAAAAATCGTTTTATTTATATGCGATAATGGCAGGAATTGGCTGGCTGTGGTGGAACCCAACAAGTCGAATTACCAGTCAAGTTTTCACTTGGAAGCCACCATATTCGAAAGTTCACTTGAAAGTGGATTATATGTTCAAAGTTGTTACACTTGAAAATCATAATTTTCTTTGTAATAGATAAAAGAGATTCTCTAGATATGCCTGCTAACCTTTCAGTGAATGTTGAGTAAAATAAAAATTTCTTCAATCATTCTGATTTCTATTGAGATTTCAAAAAATTAAAATGCCTCAGTGTGCATCTTTTTCATTTGCTTATTCATTCTAGTTCAGCGAAGAGCGAAGTATTTGGGAAAGCAGATTCGGTCTGCGGAGTTGATAAAAATAATTGTGTATTTTTACGAATAAATGTGTGTGGTCTCACGCGTTGCTTCTCATTTGGGGGCCTGGTAAACATGCTTCGTTAATAAAGCTTTTATTCAGTACTTGGAATATTTCTACGCATCGTTCTGTCCTCCTAGAACCAGTTGTCGTGTCCTTGTTGAATATTTGAGGTCACTGCAAAGTGGAGGATGATTTTAGTCGATACATTTCATGAACTGAACATGCTTGATTATCGAGACTTTTAATACTAGAGATTTCTTTGTTTCACCTACATTACAATATTTAATGAACATCCAACCTTCCCTTTACTTCCTTACTTAGTCTTGCAAGCAAGTGTTGTTGTTAACTGTGATTTTTGTCTGTCGTTTCCATGTGTAGATGTTTTGACGTAGGATTTTATTCTCTCTACATTTCAGTACTTTGGTTTCATCTCGTCACTAAAAGGAGAAACCATAGTTTTGCTCTCTTAAACGGATTTTTGTTATCTTAATTTTTCATTCGGTTTCATCTCTCCACTAAGAAGTGAACCTAGTTTTAATGCTCTTGATACGCGTGTGTGTACGTATATTTGTATGCATGTGCGCACGCGCGCGAGTCTTTTGCTTACGTTCGCGACGGCTCCGTCGTCTTCGTCGCGTTGGCGATGAAATCATATGGAAATCATGCCAGTAAATTTATTCTTTTCGGTCTCTGCATTAAACTAGACGTGATTCTCCCGAAAACCAAGACGTTTGGGACGTGATCTTGAATGAGGCCAGAAGTGTCAGTGTTTACAGTTAGTCATTTCTCTAGGCATGCTTGTTTTCGACTTGGTAACATGTGGTTGCATGTTATACTCGATCTAATGGTTGAATCGTGCCCAGTTACCGCGCATGCCCAGAGGGGACCACCTGCAGTGTGGGCATATGTCACGTCAAACTGGAATTTGGTTTGAGGACACGTGTCGTAATGTATGCGAGTGTGCGGTGGAATAAATTGAAAGCCAAATGATGTGTCTCGGTGATTTCAAAAAAATAAAATTAAAAAAATCGCTGACCAGCAATCATTCAGTGGAAGAATATTGGAAATATTTAAAGCTGAACCGAGAACGGTTTGGAAAGAATCTATATAATGTTTTTTAATTAGTATCTCTCTCTCTCTCTCTCTCTCTCTCTCTCTCTCTCTCTCTCTCTCTCTCTCTCTCTCTCTCTCAAATTCGGAATCTCTGTTGACACAAGCAGTAAATTATTTATATGATGTTAGTCGACTCTCGCGGATGGGACCTGGGTTCGAGGGAGGGAGAGAGAGATTTGAAAGATCAGGACTGTGTATATCCTCTCTCTCTCTCTCTCTCTCTCTCTCTCTCTCTCTCTCTCTCTCTCTCTCTGCGAAGCGTTTCGCACGAAACTCGAATAGAGGGCGACACTCCCCTTGTCTCTGCAACAAAGGGACCAGGGCAGCATTTTATTTGTCGTCCTTTAACGCTTTCAAGCGCCTCTCCTGAGGAGAATCGAATTCTTCCTTTTTGTTTGCAAGGTCTTCCTCCTCCTCCTCCTCCTCCTCCTCCTCCTCCTCCTCCTCCTCCTCCTCCTCCTCCTCCTCCTCCTCCTCCTCCTCCTTCTTCTTCTTCTTCTTCTTCTTCTTCTTCCAATCTCTTCCTCTTGTCTTGTGTGTGCCTGCCCCGCTTTTCCTGCTCCTCCTCCTCCTCCTCTTCCTCCTTCTCCTCCTCCTCCTCCTCCTCCTTCTTCTTCTTCTCTTCTTCTTCTTCTTCTTCTTCTTCTTCTTCTTCTTCTTCTTCTTCTTCTTCTCCCAATCTCGTCCTCTTGTCTTCTGTGTGCCTCCCCCGCTTTCCGTCCTCGGTTATCTCCTCCTCCTCCTCATCCTCCTCCTCCTCCCGCTCCTCCTCCTCCTCCTCCTCCTCTTCCTCCTCCTCCTCCTCCTCCTCCTCCTTTGTCTCGTTTTCCAATCTCGTCCTCTTGTCTTCTGTGTGCCTCCCCCGCTTTCCGTCCTCGGTTATCTCCTCCTCCTCCTCCTCCTCCTTCTCTGTCACACTCTGCTTCGTAAGCTGAATCTCAAAGTGGGATTTCTGAGTTCTTAGGTAAATCCCTGAAGCATGCTGTGTGCGTTTATGAGTGCAAGTTCTTGTTTAATATCTTTGTATATCACGGCGTTGAAACCTGCTCAGAAGGGAACTTATATTTCTTATATTTCCTTACAGAAGCTTAACTTAAATTCTCTATATATTGCCATGTAGGCTAGGACCTTAAGTAATTTTTTTTTTATATATTGCCATGCAGGACTTAAAGTTATATTTTCTATATATTGCCATGCCTGAACGTGAGTTAAATTCTCTGTATATTGCCATATAGGAAATTGAGCCAAATTCTCTTTACATTATCATATAGGAACTTGAGTTAAATTCTCTGTATATTGCCCTATAGGAAATTGAGTCAAATTCTGTATACATTATCGTTTAGGAATCGGAGTTAAATTCTCTGTGTATTGCCATATAGGAAATTGAGTCAAATTATCTTTACGTTATCATATAGGAATTTGAGTTAGCCTATATTCTCTATACATTGCCATATAAGAAATTGAGTCAAATTCTCTTTACGTTATCATATAGGAACTTGAGTTGTATTCTCTATAAATTGCCATATAGTAACTTGAGTTATATTCTCTATACATTGCTATACAGCAGCTTGAGTTATATTCTCTATATATTGCCATATAGGAACCCAAGTCATTATTCTCATCACATTGGGACTTTTTGATATATATAGGGTGAATGGGACTTTTTGATATATATAGGATGGATGGGACTTTTTGATATATATAGGATGACTGGGACTTTTTGATATATATAGGATGAATCCTTACATCCTATTTACTCTGTTTGTGGCCTTCATCCTCTCGTTCGTTCACCTTCTCATATCTCTTCCTTGGGCGGAAATTGGAGTACCTTGGAAAGGATAGAGTGGAGGAAACAGAGAAGAAAAAAAAAAAAAAGTACCGCCACTTGGCGTGAAACGGGGCGAAACCCGTGACTGTTGTCATTAAGAGGTGTGACAGGTGAAAAGGGACTCTCTCTCTCTCTCTCTCTCTCTCTCTCTCTCTCTCTCTCTCTCTCTCTCTCTCTCTCTCTCTCTCTGTCCAAGCTATATATTCAATTTGTAAAAGTTTCCCGCATGGCCAAGGCTATCACTTTCTTTTACTCTCTCTCTCTCTCTCTCTCTCTCTCTCTCTCTCTCTCTCTCTCTCTCTCTCTCTCTCAGGGATATTCAGTTTGTAAAAGTTTCCCCGCATAGCCAAGGCTATCACTTTTTTGACTCTCTCTCTCTCTCTCTCTCTCTCTCTCTCTCTCTCTCTCTCTCTCTCTCTCTCTCTCTCTCTCTGCTGTATTCATTTTGAGGAAAATCCCTTTCATATGAAAGGTCATTGTAATATTTAGATATTTCCTTCAATAATTGTATTTTCTGCAATCATAATAAGGGGATGGAAGAGTTGGAAGCAACTTTTGGCACGGTGAGAAGTTGCACTTCCTTTCCTACGTTGTTTCACCCCTCATCCAGGACCCACTAAGTTGTTTCACCCCCTATCATCCGCCACGTATGGTTCGGGTGAAACAAATTGCCATGCCTTTGGTGGAAGTCGAGAACTCGAGGGTCAACCGATTTGATCGTTCCTTTCAGATTCACTTCCAGAAACTCATTGCTTGGTATTTTCTCGAGTTAGAACGGCCGGGTTGTGTCCACAGTGACAATCACGTACCTAGTATTCAGTATCCATTGGGTGAATTGGGTATTATACCTGATCAAGATGTGAACGTTTCAGGGAGATTAAACTGGACTTAATTGTTGTTGTTTCTGGATTCTGTATACCGTATAAACTAGGTGTAAATTATATATATATATATATATATATATATATATATATATATATATATATATATATATATATATATATATATATATATATTCCCGTTTTGTGGGATTTATCAGGTCATGCTGTTATGCGGTTTTCATGCAGAATAAATTAATATAGTAATACTTCCAGCCCAAATCACCTCTTCGATGCCTTTGGTAAAAATCTACATGAATGATGACAACGTAATGGAACGGTAAGAAGGAACTCGAGCAATATATTACCAAGTTTGTGAAACCAGTAACGTCTTAATTGCATATTGCATTTACCCTATCATTAAATTCAGCGTAGGAACCGATGCTACGTAGTTAGACACATGTATTGTACGTAATAATGAAGTATTATCCACAGAAACCTTACTATAAACGCTATACATTTTCACAAGAACTGAAAATCTGAAAGGCATGTTCACTCAAGGGTAAGGTACACGGTATGAAAGTTAGACAAGAAAACTGCAAGCTAGCTGCAACTGGCGAATAAAATGGCTTCCTTGAACGAACCAAATTGAGGTCCTTATGAGGGCTTCCAAATAATGAATCCTGAAGATTATGCTGGCGAGACCTTCGGGAGCGGCATTTGAGGAGCACAGGAGTTTGTGCGGTGTCTTGAGGCGTTGCATTTTCTTCAAAAGGAAACCTGATTTCATGGGTATTGCGTACACCAGCTTGGAGGGGAGTTTGGATTACTTATGTTTAGAAACTCGATTTTGTATGTTCTCTCTCTCTCTCTCTCTCTCTCTCTCTCTCTCTCTCTCTCTCTCTCTCTCTCTCTCTCTCTGCATCATTTCGCTTTTTCGTAATTCGTTAGAAAAATGACTATAAAACTTTCATTCTAGTTAGACGTTTAAAGTATGCCGTACAAAATATCAATTGTAGTTAATGTTCAAAGTATACCGTGCAAAATTTCAAATTTAGTCAGATGTTCAAAGAATACTGTACAAAATTTCAACTGTAGTTAGATGTTCAAAGTATACCGTACTCCATTCGGTACACTGCATACTGAACCGGCCCACTGTCGCAAGCATCCTTTAAAAGTAATATTAATCAGAACGGCTGAACAAAATTACAGAGGTCTTGCAGTCCTGTGGGGTTTAGATTTCAGGAGTGTGTTGTCATGGGATCGCCATCTTACGCAAGGCTTCAGCAAACACACTAATGGATGCAGGGTAGCCAAGTGTCCTCTCTCTCTCTCTCTCTCTCTCTCTCTCTCTCTCTCTCTCTCTCTCTCTCTCTCTCTCTCTGCTCGATATCCAGTCTGTAAAAATGTTTCGCATATTAAAGGCTATCGTAATATTTTGAATCTCTCTCTCTCTCTCTCTCTCTCTCTCTCTCTCTCTCTCTCTCTCTCTCTCTCTCTCTCTCTCTCTCTCTCCGATATCCAGTCTGTAAAAATGTTCCGCATACTAAAGGCTATCGCAATATTTTGACTCTCTCTCTCTCTCTCTCTCTCTCTCTCTCTCTCTCTCTCTCTCTCTCTCTCTCTCTCTCACAGAAAAGGTGACATATGCACACCCACGTTGTGTTTGCTGTATATGCATACACGTTAGTTTTTGAAGCGCTTCAGTACGTATCTCAGCATTTTAGCCAACCTAGCAGAATATTCTTTAAACAATCTCGAAACCCTCACCACCGAATTGCAAATATCCGCGAAATTTTACCCGCGAACGGCCTTGCATGCAATAACAGTTCTTCCACCTTGCAGTTTATACAAAACCGGTATCTCTGCTCGGAGACGGGTGTTACGTCATTGTCTTGAGGTTTATTTGATTCCCCGGTTAAGTCTTAGTCAGGCAATCTATCCAGTTTTGCAACCTCCTCTCGTAGGAAGACCCGCGGCACGGGATAATTGAGTGGACTCATTTCCTAAAGTGGGTCTTTGGAAGGTTGAGAGTTGGAGGAATGTTGTGGAATAATTCAGAAAGTAAATCTTTTAAATATTTTCAGTAGGTTAGTTCCAGGGGTTCTCAACCAATCTTTAGTATGGTTTCCAGGGTTATATACTTGAGATGTGAGAAAGAGAGAGAGAGAGAGAGAGAGAGAGAAGAGAGAGAGAGAGAGAGAGAGAGAGAGAGAGAGAGAATGCTTCAAGGGTTATGTTTGAAATTAATTGTATAAATGCTCAGAACAATTGATCAAGTTATATATATATATATATATATATATATATATATATATATATATATATATATATATATATATAAGTGTATATGTATGTATATGTTTTTTCGCGTACAGGATTTTCGTTGAATGACGGATATGAAAGTACGCATTACAAACGGAGTGATTAACACAAGTACGCATATAATATAATAAGACTGGACTAAATTAAAACAATGGCAATCATTTGAAAAACCATAATATGCTCGAATTACAGTAAAATCCGACTTAACAAACAAACAGAGTTGTAAATTCCCTATACAGAACCGACAGAATACGGATATTCAGGTTATGGCCTGTTATCAATCAGCATATCTGTTCGCTTCAAGGAAGTGTTCGCCTTATCTTGGTTAGCTTTCCTGTTGAATCTGAGTCATTCGGTGAAGAATGTCGAATTTGGTGGGGCGAATTCAAGTGTCCTTGAGGTTTGATATAATTGCACCCCGTAGGGGGGTACCGCCGTCATTGCACCCCCTGTGGTGCATTGTAGGCATTGCTTGAGGTTCTTTGCAGCGTCCCTTCGGTCCTTAGCTGCAACCCCTTTCATTCCTTTTACTGTACCTCCAATTATATTACCTTTCTTCCATCTTGCTATCCACCCTCTCCAAACGATTGATTCATAGTGCAACTGCGAGGTTTTCCTCCTGTTACAGTCACCTTTCAAACAATCCTTACTGTCAATTACCTCTCCAGCGCTGAATGACCTCATAGGTCCCAGTGCTTTAGGCTTTGGCCTAAACTCCGTATTCCATTCCATTCCGATATAAATGTCAGAAGCTGATTAACTTTTGTCTTGTGCATTTCAGTGCACAACTAATTGTTTTGCATACATCTTTGAAGGTCGTGCATGAAATTGTATGTAAAATATTCAGTTAGTAAATGAAAGTCATACGTGTGTAAATCCGTGTATACAGAACATGTTCGCAATTAGATGACTAGATTCCTGTGGTATTGTTTTCAGTAAGTTCCAGCCCAAGGTCTAGAGACCTTGCCCCAGCCACTTAGTGATTACCGATGACGTGTCACGCTTATTGTGAGAGTGTGTTTGTGTGTTGGCGTGCTTGCGCGATTGTGCTCAGAGAAGTCAAATTGCACAGTGAATTGTGATGAGACAAAGGCTCTCTCTCTCTCTCTCTCTCTCTCTCTCTCTCTCTCTCTCTCTCTCTCTCTCTCTCCCCAATACTCTGGAGTCTCTGAGACGTGCTTAAAAGTCAAGACACCCTGAAATTCGGAATGGCGTTTGCAGGGCGAGAGGTTAGCACCCCGAGTATAATCCGAAACAGATTGTGTTGGATTTTTGTTCGTCCCATCGCCAGCAAAAATTTGTGCTTCTGTAGTAATTTTCCTTCCTAAATCCTCTCTCTCTCTCTCTCTCTCTCTCTCTCTCTCTCTCTCTCTCTCTCTCTCTCTTTTCCATTGTTCTCCGAAGTCCCCATTGTGGCCACAGGAAACCGCGTCTTCCTTAGCCGAAATTGCAGCAATTTTTTTTTTTTTTTTTTTTTTTTAATTTCGAGTGTGTTAATCTCCAGTTTATAAATTCTTTTATATATAATAATAATTCATAAATTATGATAATTGTGATAGTTATGAATGTGTTTACACTGCTGAGGAAGGTTTGTCTTTTAAAGTTCTTGTACAGTATGTTTACGTGATATCAGTCCCGATGCCATTCATATTACATTGGTGTCGATAGCGATATTGGCCATGCTGCTGTTGTTAGTAACGGTGAATCCTAATTAATATTAGCGTTGTTACTGACAACTTGAAGGATAATAATAATAATAATAATAAAAACAACTTGATTATGCCGAGATTTGTACATACCTCAAACGTCATTAAAAAACCAAATCACTCAATAAATACGAAAGTCTCATGGACAAACTTAGCAGGCTAGATCGACTCTCTCTCTCTCTCTCTCTCTCTCTCTCTCTCTCTCTCTCTCTCTCTCTCTCTCTCATATATATATATATGTATGTGTATATATATATATATATATATATATATATATGTATATGTATATATACATATACAGTATATATGTATATATATATATATATATATATATATATATATATAAATATATATATATAATGTATAATGTAGAGAGAGAGAGAGAGAGAGAGAGAGAGAGAGAGAGAAGAGAGAGAGAGAGAGACTGAAAATGGGGTATTTCTAATGAAATTACCATAAGACAATTGTAATTTTCATTCGAATAATTTCAGTCCTACGCTTAGAGTTCTTTTTGCCAAAAATATTGCATTTACTATCTTCATAAATTGTTGGGATCTTTCCTCCCCCCCCTCCCCCTCGGGAAAAAAAAAACACGCAAAAAGAAAAAGTAAAGAAAAACATGACAAACACAACACGACGAAGGTCACTGCAATCAATCCGCTTTAAAATGCATGACTCGTATGATCGGCGGATATGCGATTATGGAACGGATTGCGAAAAAATTGATAGAGCGAAATCCGTGACTTGTCAAATAGATTCGCCAAGTGTTGGTGGAATCAACATTAAGAAAACCTTGCGGTTGAACTGCTGCATATTGTCACGACGATATTACTAGGCTTTGTCATTTTGTGAATTAGCGAGTGAGTGACGTTACTGGTGGCGAAGGGAAGCAAGCTGTGAAGGACGCTTGGTTATGTGGGGGTGGGGTGGGGAGTTCTGCTTTTTGAAATTTGCATAACTCTCTCTCTCTACACTCTCTCTCTCCACTCTCTCTCTCTCACACACACACTCTCTCTCTCTCTCTCTCTCTCTCTCTCTCTCTCTCTCTCTCTCTCTCTCTCTCTCCTCTCAAACACACACATTCTCTCTCTCCTATCAAACACTCTCTATCTCTCACACATTCTCTCTCTCTCTCTCTCTCTCTCTAACACACTAACACACACACACTACTTGCAGTGTATGTCAAGAGGAATTTTTTGTGAATCGTTCAAAATATTTTTGACATTAGAAATGTTGGCAGTTTCACCCGTCGATGATAGATAAAACTGTTAGGTATGATGTCCTTATTGACAGCTATCAATTATATACCCTGGTTATATTGTCATAAAGTGCATCGTCCCAACGAGTATATTATTATATTTATAACTGTATCCAAAGACAATTAATTTCTACAGGTATATGCCATGACTCAAGGCTCCCTAAATCATGCTGAAGTTTGAACCAGTTTGATCATTTGTATTTTTTTTATATTCTTTTCAGCGTCCCTACGGTCCCTAGCTGCAACCTCTTTCATTCCTTTTACTTTACCTCCGTTCATATTTTCTTTCTTCCATCTGATTTTCCACAAACTAATAGTTTCATAGTGTAACTGCGAGGCTTTCCTCCTGTTACACCTTTCAAACCCTCTCACTGTCAATTTCCCTTCCAGCGCTGAATGACCTAATAGGTCCCAGGGCTTGGCCTGAATCCCGTATTCTAATAATTTATATTAAACCCAGTGGAAAGGGTAACACAGTGTCTTTAAATAGCCCAGGCTGTTAAAAGAAGAAAGTTGTGTAAATAATACGGCGTAGTTTCTTCGGCGCAAACGAGTTTTCTGTACATGGTATAATGCTGTATGAGCCGCGGCCCCTTAAAATTTTTAGCCACGGCCCGGTGGTGGCATGTCCTACAGCGTTGCCAAACGCACGATTATGGCTAACTTTAACCTTAAATAACATGAAAACTATTGTGGCTAGATGGCTGCAATTTGGTATGCTTGATGATTGGAGGGTGGATGATCAACATACCAATTTGCAGCCCTCTAGCCTCTGTAATTTTTAAGATCTGAGGGCGGACAGAAAAAGTGCGGACGGACAGACGAAGCCGGCACAATAGTTTTCTTTTACAGAAAACTAAAAGTGGCCCTTATCCCATTTTAATCGATTCCTTGTTACGAATAATAATGAAGATAATAAGCGTGCTTTTACGAAGGCACCTTAATTAGTGAACAGAGTAGCGATTAACTTAGCTACATTTTGGCTTGACAGGTGAACAGACTATAGTGACTATCTTAGTTACTTATTTACTGTCTTGCCATTTGATTTCTCTCATGGATACTAGAATCCTTTTAATTATATATATATATATATATATATATATATATATATATATATATATATATATATACATACACACACACACACACACACAAAGTTTTATCTTGTCCAAAGCTATACCTGTAACCCAGCTCTTCAGTTGATAATTGAATGTCCAAAGAAAACGTGATTCGGAAGAGTTACCTAAAGATACGATATCTAATTTACCGTTAACGGTCTGCCGTTTCGCCATCGAGGTAGCTTTTGTTACGGGTTCAGCGTAACAAGTGAAGTTATATGAGGTTAATACCCTAAGGAACACAGTTGAAGTAACCCAAGACAACAGAATGTTAACGAGATCAAGAAGAAGTTGAAATAAAAGGTAACGAAGACAATACCAAATAAATTAAGGTAAAATATTGCTATGCATCAACCTTCTGGAAGTATGTCTGGCTCACATTTACGACGTGGAGTTTCATACACTTTTGTGTATTACCGTGTTTGATTGCCACGGGGTCAGAGAGGAGGTCATACTGAATGGCTGGGGGTCAGAGGTAGCTTGTTCGAACAGAAAAAAATTCTTGGAAAGACACAATTGCAAAGCGGCTGTTATTCTCGAGTGAAACTGGCAGAAAAGAGAAATCGTAGTACTATAACGTCAAATATTTATGATAATCTTTCTTTTTTTACGCTTCGTTTGTACTTTTTTGACCATTCATGAATGCAGAATCTCACGAAATGAACATAATCGTCGGTTTAGCACGTTGAGTGCGCATTTGTAGAGTACCAAGCCTAAGCTTAAGTCGCGGCGAAGCTTCCGAACAAGGCGGAACAGAGCCGAGTGCAGTGAACTGTCCAACGAAGACTCCGAGAAAAACATCCCCTTCTGAGAAAATGATCCGACTCGGTAAATGTTTGTACTGGAAACTTCTTTAGAATTTGGCGAATGCTTTTCGCAACCGTAATGCTGCAGAGTAAAACGGTGTTTGTATTAGGGGTTTAGAAGAATTTCCAGGACCAACAACGATATCACAAACCGTTATATTTTTAAAGTTTCTCTTCGGACGGATTTTTCCCCCGAAGGTAGGTTGCCATGTTCGTCTTGCGAGAGGCGCTGAAGTGTCACGAACGAGCTCATGTCTCCCGAGATTGCCTCCCGCTTTCCAAGACGAATTCAGCAGCTTCGCCGTCGCCTCTTCGTCTTTTCTTCCTATTCATACTTAGAATGTGTGTGAGAGAGAGAGAGAGAGAATTTATCTTCCCATAACATGAACTTACTCTAAAGCTACCCATTACCTCCATAGAAGATGATTATTCATACCAAAATATTGCTGTTTACCTGTTTTCTGTCATATTTTTACAAATTGGTTGTGATTCCTTTAAATAATTCTCTCTCTCTATCTCTTCTCTCTCTCTCTGAGAAGTTTGTTTAATGTTTACTCAGAGGACGGAGATGCGCTCTTGTAATTAGCATTGAATTCCTGAAGAGTTTATATATATATATATATATATATATATATATATATATATATATATATATATATATATATATATATATGCAGGCAACAAACTGAACGCTTGACGTGTTTGTATTTGTTCTTGATATTTGTTTGAAGCCACTGGTAGGAATCATGTCTGATGGCTCTGCAGAGGTTTAAGGGCTTATCTAGGTTAGTCGAGAGAGAGAGAGAGAGAGTTACTGAAAGTTAAATATCTTGGAATGTAGATTTACACGTAAATGAAATGTCATATGAAGCTCATAAGGTCTTAAAAATCTATCGTTAGAAGTACACGGGCTCACGCGCGCAGGCGCACCTCCAATACCATTTAAAGCAATTGAAGGAAAATCCTACCCTTTCTGTGCTTGAGGAGATGAATGCGGTTGCGTGTAATTAATTCGTCCTTGCATAATGATGACCGTGGTAATGATGCAGCCCTGACGAATGGGCTTTTAAATACCCCCCCCCCCCAACTCCAAGCTTCCCTCCCCATTTTTTCCTTCCAGTCTAAAAGGACCTAACGCGCCTAACAAAGCCACCTTCCTTCTGCTGTTGGTCGATTATAAGAAAGCCGTAGTCGTCGCCGTAATCCATTTCGAGTTGTTTCGGACGCCGCAACCAGTGACATTTTTCAGTGC